>NC_054543.1:38862506-38922506 GCF_017654505.1 Polyodon spathula | reverse complement strand
ATGTACTGATTTACGGTACAGCAAGTATATTCGAGTCAGATTCTAAAGCCTGTAGCATTGAGGTGTAAAAGCTATAGCAGGGTCATACAGTACTTTCTGTGAAAAAATGTTTGATATATATATGTATATTACCTATATCCATAGCGACATCAGTCTATATATATTATATATAATTATATGTATCTAAATATACATATATCTATTATATATCAATATATTGATATTATATATCATATAGTATCTATATATATATAACATGGAAAGAATATACAGAATAATATATTAAAATATAGTCAGATATAGAAACAGATGGTTTTCTAGCACTTGTATAGTATTTATCAAACGTACCAAGGCACTCAAGCTCAAGTACTATTATCTTGTAAGCTGGTATGTTTTATTGACTTTATGTATCCAGGTTTATTTGCAGGGTGTGTGTGATTTGCCCACTCATCTCAGTGAGTTCATGTTCGGTGGGTATCTGTTTCAGCTACAGTAAGTGTTGGCAGTTAACTGCTTCTCCAGTTGGAAACATTCCTGAATATTTTTTTAGGGTGTGTCAAACTAGAAGCAAATTAATCATTTTATGTTCCAGCAAGGCTTAAATGGTTTTGTTTCCAGGTGAAAATGAATTGAAAATGTTTTCACTTTTGACACTGAACTGGGCACAGTAAAGAGAACTCTGCAGGGGAACTAGTGCCTAGAGCTATTTATTTATTTATTTATTTATTGCTGAACTAGTTAAGGTGTGCGAACCAGGGATTTCTTATCCATTGTATTGCCTAATTTAACATTCATAGCATTCACAGGTCCCAGCTTTCCTGTGTTTGAAGAGATTTTGTTTTGTTTTTTACACCAAAAACAGTAGAAAAATATTACAATGCTTATAGGGGGCGGGAGGAGCATGTATAATATTGCTTGTGCTAATAAGATGTAAGAAAAACCTAGCAATCCCTTGAAAAGCCTGCAAAATCTAATGACTAAAATCTTTCTTTCAGGAGCGATTTCCTTACAATGTCATACATACATACATACATGCATACATATGTACTATAAGCGTAGGTATATCTAGTGTAGGATTTGTTATTTTGAATAACATGCTAACCCAGACTAGTTTTTGAATGTGTCACATTCCAATCCAGTGTTGTACTGCCACCAGTAAGTGTTTTACACAAATTTCCCTTCCCTTTTAATCCGTTCCAACACACCATTGATCAAAATTGCAATTGGCAGTATTCTATTAATTAACTTCTCACAGTGGCAACAAATTACATAAATTGAAGCCACTTAGTCAATTAAATTGGCTTCAAATGAATGCAGTTGAAGGATCACGACAAGTACTGTTCGATGTTGCCTGTTGAAATGGTTAAGTATTTTTTTGAATAGCACACTGAATTTCACGGCCAGTCTGATTTCAATTCAACCTACTCACTTTTTGTGGGTTTGTTCTTTTGATTCTTCTCTGTTCTGTATTCAGCTCCAGCACTGTACTTTCCTTCTTTCCTAAGAACACTGCTTTGCAGGCCAGAACATGTTTTATGGTAAGCACAGGATGTGATTAATGATCTAATAACTGATAATGTAATATGCAATGTACAGTATCTGGTACAGATTTATATATTGTCAAATTATGAGGTGGTTGATAAATGTCTTGTAAAATGTATTACCCCAGGGCAAACGCCCAGCTTGATAGCTCTTAAAGAATATTAAAGATGTAGGTCTATAATTGATTAGCATCAATAAAGTGAATTAATCCAGAGAGTTGTTGTGGGAGGAAGTAATCTGACTTGGTGTTGTGCTGCAGGGTGTGTGTATGGGTTCAAACATACTTTAGCTGTTCCTAAGCAAGGGGAAGGAAGATGGGGAGCCTGAAATATTTTCCAAAGGATTTAATTTAGTTTATGTAGTGTGCTAAGGAAGCTTATACAGCTGGAAATGGAGTGCCATGATTGGTGGCTTCTTGTTTCTGCAGAAAAGAAATCCAGATGAAAAATATTATAGTGTGAAACGCTGTGTCCATGAATTGACACTGACTTAATTCTCAGTACATGTTAATCCTTAAATTATACAGGTATGTACCTCCTTCAATAGGGTTTTATTAATTTTTTGGGGAGCTGAATGTTCCACGGCCGTCGACCTCAGAAGTTCTTCTCACATACTGTGCAATTGAAATGGTGCCCTGAATGGAACCTGTTGCATTGAATGGATTTGAAGGGAAGTGACACGGTACAAATGGTCACAGTAAATACAAATTGAAGCTCACACAATCTTCAGCACATAGTTTCACTTCAGGATGCATGGTTTTTATTGGGTAAGGTGCACTTTTTGTGGATATTCAATATCACAGGTGACTAATGTATTGTTTAAATTCTCTTTTTTTTTAAATTTTATTTATTTTTCTTGTCATCACATCCTGGTGACTTTTTATTACTCAGAAGTTTATAGCATCCCTATACCACAGAACCCTCAATAGAGCTCTCAGAATCATGCATAATCTTAAATAGATCTGGTACACCAAAGTGTAACCACTAACCTCTTCCCCTGCAACACTAGGGGATGTAAATTCATTAGTAAAAATACAACCCTAAAAAAAAAATGTGAATTGCAGTTATACCACAAATATTAGCTTGGATAACAAATCCCACTGTTTTGGAAATATGTAGGGATAGTTTCAAGGTTTTATATAAACCTTGAATCTGCATACAGTTATCTACCAAGTTTCTATTAATTCAAAACTGGGTACATACATCTACATAACATAAACAAAAGAATAATTTGCATTGAAAGATGAATAGATCAAATGTCATGTGATGACACGTCTTTCATTTGAAATTCACACTAGAGCACTAGAGCATTGACCCAAATTGTTAATTTAGACACCAGATCATTCAAACAGGGTAGTGTCTCCTGCATGAGACTGCTGTATGCTTGGTTTGTGACTTTTCCCCTTTAAGACTGAGGGGAGAAACATGTAGGACCAGTTAGACTGCCTTGGTTACTTAACTGCATCTTCACACGGTATCATTGAGCTCATAGCAGAATATCTGTTTTTTGGGCAACACTGTCTGACAACAGAGGTATTATTTAAAGTTCGTTGCTGACTGATAAGCTTACATTTAATAGTCTTTCATACATTTGTGTTTAAATAGAATGTTGGTAGAGAGAGAGGGGTGTTGCTTGTAGAATGAATGTCTCTGTACTGTAAATGTAGGTTTGTTTGCAAAGGGATCGTCTGATCTGAGTACAGCCTCTCCTTTACATTCAGTTTTGTAGAGACAGTTCATACAGTGGTATGGTATACTGTACAGTATATACAGTACCTTTCAGACACAGTAGCATCACTGTGTATTGAAAAGATAGGTTTGCCCATGCAAATATGGTTTGGCTAACCCATTATGAAGTTGCAAAATATAAGTGCTGTGTGAACAGTTCCCAATAATGTGAGGAGTACTGTGCTGGATAGAGGAAAGTGTACGTTTTGAATATTAATGACTTCTCAAGCGGAGTCTGTTTACAGTAAGTATAGAAAGCTTTAAGTGTGGTAGATTTATCAGCATGAGTGTGAAAGTATTGTCCAAATTCATGAAACTTTAACTTAATGCATATTTTGAAGAATGTGTTTTTATTTGTGTGTGTGTGTATGTATATATGATGTGTGTGTGTGTGTGTGTGTGTGTGTGTATATATATATATATATAATATATATATATATATATATATATATATATATATATATATATATATATATATATATAATCATGTCTATATTGCTGAAGTATTATGAAGACATTCATGCTTGTATGCATTATTCATGTCAAAGTTCACTTTGATTTGGCTTGAGCATCCTTAGAGAATTTTTTTTTTTTTTTTAATAATTAGTTATGTTGTTTGCTAAAATATTTATTTCATTGTGCCTGTTTTAAATCTGTAGTAGAATGATCCTCAGGAACTGGTGCTGTTACCCCTGGCTTCAGAGCATACCGTAGGTCCCAAATCATAGATGATATGAGACCAGCTCAAGATCCAATGTTCCATAGTCCCTCTTATAGCTTATAGCTTATAGCTTGTAGCTGTAGTAGACTGCACTACTGTATATCCTGGGTTTTACTGTCTTAGTGGTTAAGAAGGTCTGCTGTGTGCCACCAATGTAAAAGTAACCCCTGTTAACCCCTGTGCAGCCCAGAAGTCTTATCTTGACAAAATGATCTTGCTTTTAGGAAGTGGGTGAATCAAGGGGTAGCCCTCAATGTTCTGTTTTGCTTCACATTTCCTCCCTCCTTCATCTCCCTTGTTAACAGTAGTACTGTATGTACAGCAGTAACAGCTCGTGATGGTCTGTCTTTTGCAGGAGGCATGCCAGCTCCTGAGCCCAACCCAGCCGTGGAGGAGGGGCTTCTGTTGACCATCCGAGAAGGATCCACTGACCCTGCAATGGAGCCCGAGAGCACAGCCACCAACATACTCGCTTCTGTCAAGGAGCAGGTACCGTGCCGTACAATTTACCGGATCTTAAAATGAAAAGCAAAAAATGTAACAGTTGAGTTAGCAGCTGTGAAACCCTGCAAAAGAAAAATCCAGCCTTGTAATTAGTTTTTATTAACTTTTTTGTTTTCCTCACTGGTACTAATTGCTAAGTAATATAAAGGTTGAAAAGAGTTATTTTATTCTGAATTGTATAATTACTGAGCTGGATTTGTATAGTACAAATTGGAAGTAGGAGGATTTACTTCACCCCACCACTTCAACATAAATAACATGTCACAATCTCAAACTGGCATTCAGGATGTGGGCAGAAGTGCAGAGCTTAAACAGTAGCATGCTGGATGTCTCTTGGATTTCTATGCTTTTCATTCACTTAGCAGGAAATTTGCATAATTGCTGAAATGTGAAGATACCCTAGATCCTGTGCACTGAAAATTACAGAAAATGACAACACAGCTTACAGGCAAGCCCGCAGACATGCGGCCAGACCAAAGGGATTGCTGACACCCGGTGATCAGAGGACACCCTGGCAGACCTAAACCCCCCCACCCCCGGGCGGCTCTGGGTCGGCAATGGAATATCCTGGACTCGAACTGGCGATGTCCAGGTTATAGGGTGCCTCCTGCACTCCACGCAGAGCGCCTTTACCAGATGCACCGCTCGGGAGCCGCTTTTAACTATATTTAAAAACGTCACTGTTAAAAGTAGCATTTGCTTTAATGTGTGACCTTTTCAAATGTTAAAATCCATGTAAGGTTATTCCTTTTCATTTCTTTATTGATTGCTACCCTCCCTTTCCCTTGTATTTCAACATAGACCTGTTGCTTTCCAGTAACTATCAGAAATAAATGTGTAAACTTGAATTTAATTTCAGTCAAATTCACTTAGGCTTTCATTACCCTACAAAACAGGATATTTGAAATATATGTTACAGGATATTAAAGTGGCAGTCTAGCGGAGTCCTGCTTTCCACTGCGTCACAACACCCTTCCTGTATGGCTTTTCGCCATATCTTGGAATACTCCATTCCCTGAACATCTATTGTGTATTAAAGTCAACAGGAAGAATAATCCATTGAAGTGCACCTGTTGATGCAACTTCCTTTCATGGAATAGTACCACATGGTATGAGAAATAATCCCTGTTTGGTTAAACAGAGTAGGCTGTCACTCCTAGAAAAAGATAGATATGGAAACAGAAAGAGCATCTGTGGTGAGATTTCAACTGAAACTCGATCCAATTAAGTGCAGTCGGGATGATGAAGTTTCAGGAAATATAGTACAGGATGAAGGTCACATGTGTTGCAATGGGAGGTTTTTTTTTTGTCTGTGGTTGTGAAATAAAACATGGAGTGTTTGAAGTAAACCTGCATGTCCATGGCGGTGGGATTTGTAATGCTTACTAATTGGGTGAGTAAATGACAATGGCATGGTGTGGAGGTAGATTTTTTTCTTTTTCTTTATTTATTTTTTGTATTTTGAATTTCCAGTCTGTTACTGAAGCTGTAGCATTATAATGGGCATATTGAAAAAAGGTACTCCAGTAATAGTCCTGATGACATGTTGCAAGTATGTAAGTATGTTGAAGGAACCTTCAGATGGACTGGTGTTCATGTGTTTTTTTTTTTTTTTTTGTAATCAATTTATTCTATACAGTATATACGCCAATATAAGCTTAGAAACACCATAAAATAGGTCAGGCACTATATAAATAGTTATGCTTTTTTAACCCAAGAGCACAAACTTGGTTTTACATGTTGGCCCTAGATTTAGCAGTTATTCATACAAGTTACTGAGGACTTTACAGTAATTCAGTAAATAAATAATGTAAATTACTTGACAATCCATGGTGTTCATAACTGGTAACCGGTCATGGCAGCTTGGTATGCTTATTGATGTGCAACATTTCATTATTAAAATGTCTTTCCTTTGTTAAATTTACCTTGCGTGACTGTTTACTTTACCAGTTACTTTAAGTTTGTCTGTATTTTTTATTCACAAATAATAACTTCCTGATTAGGACGAAGAACACCACCGTCACTGTTGGCTTAGTAAAAACAATGCTATTTATGACTTAACTTCTAGGTGTGGAAATTAATAATTAACAAGTTTAAAAAAAAAATGGTGTCCTTGCGTTTTTATCATGAAGGCACTCGTGTTCATTCTAATTTCAAACCGAAAACAAAACATTATGAAAACCAGACAAAATATGTTTTGCCAAGGAAAAGTAAATTTGTCAGAGGAAGTCATGAACTGGTTCCCTTACTACCCCCCCCCCCCATTGAGCATGTGTCCACTGTCTTTACATACCGTTATGTGTGTCACTCTTACTTTTTTACTTGCAGTGTTTTTAGGGAAACACTTCTCTTAACTGTCCTAAAACCTAAATTATGATCTTTACCAAAAGTTGACATTATCGCAATCTTGGAATACATTAATCTCTTTGTCCATCAGTTTGTACTCATGTCACTTGTACTGTCATGGCTGTGTGGACATCAAGGGGACGTGCGTCATGCTGGACTTCTTTATTATGACATTGATGGCTCTAATTTATCCATTTACAGCTGTAATCGTGTAAGCTGTCTAATTAAACTTGCCATTGATGCAGGTCACTATGCTTGTTTTCAGTTCATTCCCTTTTCTTCATAAACTTTAGTCAATAAAAAGAATGGAAATTGTCTCTACCTGCATATTGAAATCTCATCTAAATTCCTCCTTGAAATAGCTGGGGTCCTATTGCCCTGTTGTCTAAGCATGTTTAACATTGATTCCAGTTGTTTTTAAGAGTAAAACATCCAAGGTAATGCAGGTGTTTTTAAATGCCCAGATTCAGAGCGGACATCAGTGTGTATTGGCTTGTAACCCAACTAAGGGCATTCATTGAAATTATGTTTGCAGAAATTAATGAAAAAAACAAACTCTGCTTCAGTACTGCCTGTGGTGTTATTGGTAAAACATGTTACTGTAAGGACTGGTAGAAGGAAGAATGGCAAGCTTCTCAGAATGCGATGTGACAGGAAAGGGGAAGGATGGACTTGTGCCTCAAACAATTGGATATTCCTTTTCTTTTGAAACCCATCATGTTGGTAATGCTCTTGAGGAGATTTCATGATTGAATTGAGGATGGATAATAGAGGACTGAATCAGTGCAGGTATACTTGTGAGATGACCAGGCTAAAGGCATATGAGAATTTGAGTTTTTGTTAGTGGATTATTTTGATTTTATTTTTTCGATGATTTCTATTATTAAATGCCATCAACCTTTGAGTACTGTACTAGCGTAAAATAATATGGTACTTGCATACATAATTCCTTAATTAACTGTAAACAAGTAGAAAGAACTGTTCATTCTCTGATATTAAAATTTTTCTTTTTATGTGTGCAGTATTTCTCATCAACATTCACCCTTTGATATAATAACCATTTTATATCTGATACTGAACATAGTGGCATTTGCGAAGAAATGTGTGTGGAATCAAAATTTATTGAATTAATTTCTTTATTAACGAACCAGGTTCTGATAAATATCTTTATTCTATTAAACACCTAATAGTCTGTGAAGATCCAGTATTTCAGTAGCTTTGTGGGGAGTCCTACACATTAAGCCCATGGCTACAATGACACACTGCACCACAGGAAATGCACGCACACACACAAGTCTGTTTATGTAGGACAATTCTCATTTGGGGTATTGACTGTTTGTAGTATACTGTATAATGCTAGTCCGGCAATGGCGTTGAATATCTTTTTGAATTCAAAGGCCGCTATATAAATATTTTCAATATATACGAATGTTACTGCGTCACACAACCCACGTTTATTTGGGATATATAAATATATATTATATATAATATATATATATATATAATATATATAATATTTTTAAATGGCAATTTTCCACACCTGGCTTTACCATTAGTTTACTGTTAAACCGTATAAACGTCAAAAGTGCTCATGAATTACCTCTTCAAAGCATGACAATAACAGTTATTTTAAACTGCAAATATTTTGTTGCATGTTAAGATCTGAGCTATATGGATCATGGCCTGGAAGCCTAATAAACAATAAACACAGCTATAACAATAGGCTTCCCAGCCTATGACCTGGAACCCTAATAATAAGAAAAATCCTAACAAATACCATAAAGTAGACGGTGTATTTCTCTTTAAAAGAAAACCACAACAGCTTGCCAAAACAGACTTTGTTTATCTCTAAGGTTTTTGTGCCTGTACCCCTTCTTTCCTGAGGGGAGTTTGAAGATTTTCCCCTGCTTGAAAAGCAGAGGCAAGGAACAAGAAAAGGCTGTCTGCATTGTACTGCGTTCATCTAAGAGAATATTTAGTTTTTGTTAAAATATCAAAAGGCAGAGAAGTTAAGCGTCATCTGAAAATATGCAGACTAAGGGGGTTAATAATTCAGAAGCATTGCAATAATAATAAAATCAAAATTGTAATAAGTTTTAGGGTTGGAATGGAAATACTTATTGGAGAGAGAGAGTGAGCATATGAAAAAAAGTTTCATTTCTTGGACGGACTGTACTTCAGTTTTAATGTCTGATTTCAAAAGACATGCTGCTGACTTGACAAGATATTGTGGAACTCTTTCATCCATCAGTAGATTTCATCTTTTAGAGGGAGAAGTAATTTGCTGCCTCAACGATTGTGATGCAGAGTTTTGATTCAGTTTCAGTACTAGTTCAGAGTAGGAAAGAAAGCAATTTTTTTTTTTTTTTTTTTAATTACAGAAATGGTTTCTAAGCTATCCTTAAATGGGAGGGGGGTGCTAAAAGGTAACATTGGATATCTCGCAGGAATTGGAGTTATGTATTGTTTTGGATTTATATATTGTGTGTGTATACATGTGTGTGTTTGTCCACATTTTAGGTAGTGTTGTGATTTTAATTTTTTCTGGCTCAAAATTAACTGAACCACTTATTTTGTTAGAAATGTAACCGTACCTTTTCTTAAATTTGTCATTCGTGTTTCATGATTGACTCTGAAAGCAATATCTTTGTCCAGTTCGATGACACTTATACATATCGCTGTGGTCTGATTTAGTCATATTTGTATTGTATGGTTGTAACATCCTCCTGTCTAGTCATTTTATTGGAGGTGATATTGAGAACAGCTTGTCCTATCTGTCTCTCATTACATCATTTGTTAATCTGCCAATACACTGTGGTAATCAACTCTGACTGAGTAGTATTCTGCTGCTGTGTCAACCAGTGATCATTTGGTGTTGGATTGCCACGTGAAACATTGGGTTAGGTTAAACAAACACCCCTTCCTATGTAAGCAAAAGCTTTCTTTGAAAACTGCCCATTCATCACTCCCAGCTCTGACCGAGGAACTGTGTAGATATGGGGCAATGTTTGAGTGACTTCACAGTCCTGACACGTTTTGCTGTTGTGTAATTCAAGATTAAATGGATAAAAAGATGCATAGTGTTCTCTGTTTGTCTGTTTGCATAATTGGACAGGATCTGAATCCGCGTCAGTGTCAAGGGTTATCAGAGCCACCATTGAAAGGCATTGTGATCAGCACAATAACTGCACTGAACCAACAAAAGTATTGCATATTGGCATGGTTTTCCTTGTCACTGCTTTGCTTATTCTAGCTCAGGACTGTACAATAACTTTTTTCTCATAACAACCAATCATTTTGTGTGGCAAATTTTCTTGATGTGTTCTACTGGAATTAGATTTAGTTATAGATTGGGCAGCTGCAAAGTAAAAAGATCCCCCCCCCCCCCCCCCCCACCCACCACCCCACCACTCATTCTTATTCTATTCAGACAGTGAGTTCACTGTAGTGTGCAAGAGATGTGTGCCAAATAGACCTTGATAGTCTCATTACATTTCTAGTGGCCCTGAAGGAAATGTCACCATTTTAATCCCCACTTTTTATTTACTGTATGTATTTATTTTTACTTTATTATTTTTTTTTTTTAATCCAACAATGCAGTGGCACTGAAATTGTTGTGTTTTAAAAATATTACATTTAATAAATCTCCAGATTCTTCTAGTCATTATCTGTTTACTGGTATGTAAATGGCTGTAAGAAAATGAAGGGGTCTGTTGCCATAGATACAGTACTCGCCACAAAAAAAAACAAAAAAAAAACCCTGATGGTTTAATTTTTATTATGGTCATGTTTATTGCAATCTGCAGTAGGAACAGATGGGCTCCTACTTTAGCCACAGGATGGGAAACCACCATAACACTGCATCTTGGCAAGGCTTGTTTTTAAGGCTTTGAATTGCTGCACATTCACTCATGTTTAGGTTAAAAGCTGTTGCTGGAAAACGTATTTATTTATGTTAGAGAGGTTTTTACTTCTAAATTCTCTCGTTCACACAGTAGAGTTATGACGGCTCAAAACCGGCACTGATGTAGCATTTTGGTCTGAGTGAATTGCCTATACTGTCACAGAGCCATCCTATTTTACGCCATCTCTGAACCGTCGCAGCTCCTGTGTAAAAGGCTATGCCTGTACTGAAGCACTATAGTGGGTGTAGATTGAAAGTCAATATCCTATGTGACTGCATGTATAACGTTGGTGTTACACGCTTTAATTTTTTTCAAATACAATGGCTGATCAAGAACGCGGTAGTAACTGGAGTCTGGAATAAGTTAAGAATTGATAACTTTACGGGGCAGGTGTGGAGGTAAATTCACAGTTAGAAGGGATGGTGCGTGATGCTGTAATTTACTGAAATTTTTTACTCGTGATCCCTTTGGTTGTGTGAAAGGGTTATGACTGCATTATACCGGCACAGATTGCGCAATTTCGTCCTGTGAATGGGTATTTTAATTTAGTTTTTTTTACTTCTCGGACAGCTTAGTAGCGGCATGTGTGTGTGAAAGTGGCACCCCAGAATTGGTGTGAAATGGTGCTATTAAACTAAGGTTATATCTACTAGTAACTTTTTTCTAGCAATCCTGTCAAAAGACATTTTTATTATGCATTCGCAAATCTGCTGCCACTGCTCTTATAACCTCAGATATCTCAGAAATGTAATCCTTTCACTGGTGCATTGTGTCGCCATCACCCTCGGTGATCCTGACAGCACATTTTGATATGTGGTCTTTATATTTGGTACACTGCTGTGTTCTATAACTCCCTCAATGAAGTTCCATTACATTGGTGCCAGTGCTACAGATGTGGAAGCGACAGCGAGTGGGAGAAGTACAGGCGTGGAAAAGTACAGAGCAGTTTAGAAGCAGTAAGGAGAAATTGCATCTTGAATTGCTTTAATCAGAAAACAGAGGACATTGGGGAAACACAGCAGCAGCTCAAAGTCAAACAGCCGCGTGTGTTTTTCTGATAACAAACAAGCTGAAACTTGGAGCAGCTGATTCAAATTCAGCGCCGTTCTGAGACACGGGCGAGGGGAGGAGCCGACAGCACAGCAGAACAACGCAGTTAAACGCGCAGTCTTCCCAGCGACAGCGAGTGGGAGAAGTACAGGCGTGGAAAAGTACAGAGCAGTTTAGAAGCAGTTTGAAAGCAGGTTGACGGCTGCAGAAGAAATTAAACTTAAAAAAAAAAAAAAAAAAAAACCCTCAACCTGGTCTTCAAGCCAATAATCTGTGACACCTGCTTGATGTGGGAAATCCGAGAAAACCCAGCGGAGCTAAACCAAGTGTGCGTAAAATGCCGTGCGATCGAGGATTTGCATAAACTAGTAAGTATGCTAGAAATGGAGCTGGAAGAAGTGAGACAGCAACAGGATCTTGAGGAACTGGCACACCCACAATTCATGGAAGGCTGCATCACCCCTAACAGACTGAAAGCCACCAGGGAGATAGAAGGTCAGAACAGCTGGGTTCAGGTAGGCAGAAGCAGGGAAAAAAAGAAACTTCGTCAAACACAACCACCAGAAATCAAAACAACCAACAGATTTGAGTCACTTCAGAATTTTGATGAGCTGAACCAACAACAAGAGAATGAAGGGAACAACATCCAGGATCCCATTGACAGTGGTGACCAGCCAGCAAAAAGAAGGGAGGTCATGATTGTTGGGGACTCCATATTGAGAAACACAGCAAGTTCAATTCGCAGTTTGGACCCCCTTACTACAACAGTGTGCTGCCTTCCGGGAGCCTCGGTCAAGCACATCACTGAGAATGTGGACAGGCTTCTAGAACGAACAGGAGACGACCCGGTAGTAGTCGTCCACATCGGTACAAACAACATTGGAAGAGACAGATCAAAATCCCTGCAAAACAAATTCAGAGAGCTAGGAAGGAAATTAAAAGAGAAAACCAAAACTGTGGTATTTTCTGGTATACTACCGGCACCATATGGACAGCTGGAAATAATTAATCAAAACGCATGGCTGAAGACATGGTGCACACGGGAAGGCTTCACCTGTCTTGATCATTGGACCACATTCTACAACGAGGACTATCTGTATAGACGGGATGGACTGCATTTAAATAACAAGGGAACCAGTCTACTCGGAGAAAAGATCCTCGAGCAGGTTCAGAAGCATTTAAACTAGAAAGGAAGGGGGGAGAAATCAACAAAAAAACAGAAGGGAGACCGCATCAAAACAAGAACAACAACTCAGGTAAGACAACCATTAAATGTATTTATCTAAATGCTAGAAGTATCAGAAACAAAATTCTAGAACTTGAAGCTACTGCACTAACAGGTAACTATGATGTGATAGGTGTTACAGAAACGTGGTTATCTGAGAGTGATGGGGACGAATATAATATTTGTGGGTATACACTGTATAGGAAAGACAGGCAGGAAAGAAGAGGAGGAGGGGTAGCGCTATACATAAGAAACAGTCTTGAAGCCCAGGTGTTAAACCTGGACAAAGAAAATAAAACCGAATCAATATGGGTCAGAATAACGGACAAAAATTCAAAGGGCATAATAATAGGAGCATGCTATAGACCGCCAGATTCAGACGGTGAGTACAATAATCTGTTATACAATGACATTAGAAATGCGTGTAGCAAAGGAGAAGCCATACTAATGGGGGATTTCAACTTCCCCCAAATAAAATGGGAAAACCCAGTGGGTAGCACGAAGGATGAAATAGAAATGGTGGAAATGACAAATGACTGCTTCCTAACACAATTTGTGAAGGCACCGACTAGAGGGGAGGCATGCCTTGATTTAGTCTTTTCAAATAACGAAGATAGAATAACTAAAACAGAGGTCAGAGAACCACTGGCAAACTCAGACCACAACATGGTCTCATTTGAAGTGTTTTTTAAAACCCCAAAAGTAATGACTAAAGCTAAGGTTTACAATTTTAGAAAAGCAAACTATGAAGGTATGAAACAGAGACTAACAGAAGTAGATTGGAGTAAAATAGAGAAAACACCCACAGAAGAAGGATGGTTGTTCTTCAAAAATGTAGTACTAGAGGTGCAAAACAATTATATCCCTAAAGTAGACAAATCTAAATGTAAAACTAAATTGCCAAAATGGTTTAATAGATCAATTAAAAAAAATATTCAGCGAAAAAAGGCACTTTACAGAGCATTAAAAAAGGACCAAAAAGAAAGTACGCAGAAAGAGTACACAGAACTGCAAACGCAAGTCAAAAAGGAAGTAAGAAAGGCCAAGAGAGAAATAGAAATGAACATTGCTAAGGGAGCTAAAACCAATTCCAAAATGTTTTTCCAATATTACAACAGCAAGAGAACATTCAAAGAGGAGATTAAATGTTTAAGAGATACAAATGGCAAAATCGTAGATGAAGAAAAAAAATAGCAAATATATTAAATGATTACTTTTCACAAGTTTTTACAAAGGAAGATACTGACAACATGCCCCACATGTCATCCAGTTCCTATCCAGTTTTAAATAACTTTAACATAACTGAGGCAGAAGTGTTAAAGGGACTAGGAGCTCTTAAAATAAACAAATCCCCTGGGCCGGATGAGATCCTCCCAGTAGTACTCAAAGAAATGAAAGAAGCAATTTACAAACCGCTAACCAAGATCATGCAGCAGTCTCTTGACACAGGGGTGGTACCGACAGACTGGAAAATTGCAAACGTAATACCGATCCACAAAAAGGGAAACAAAACTGAACCAGGTAACTACAGACCAGTAAGCCTGACTTCTATTATATGCAAACTTATGGAAACTATAATAAGATCCAAAATGGAAAATTACCTATATGGTAACAGGGTCCTGGGAGACAGTCAACATGGTTTTAGGAAAGGGAGATCGTGTCTAACTAACTTGCTTGATTTTTTTGAGGATGCAACATCGATAATGGATAATTGCAAAGCATATGACATGGTTTATTTAGATTTCCAGAAAGCTTTTGACAAAGTCCCGCACAAAAGATTAATTCTCAAACTGAATGCAGTTGGGATTCAAGGAAACACATGTACATGGATTAGGGAGTGGTTAACATGTAGAAAACAGAAAGTACTGATTAGAGGAAAAACCTCAGAATGGAGTGTGGTAACCAGTGGTGTACCACAGGGATCAGTATTAGGTCCTCTGCTATTCCTAATCTACATTAATGATTTAGATTCTGGTATAGTAAGCAAACTTGTTACATTTGCAGAAGACACAAAAATAGGAGGAGTGGCAAACACTGTTGTAGCAGCAAAGGTCATTCAAAATGATCTAGACAAGATTCAGAACTGGGCAGACACATGGCAAATGACATTTAATAGAGAAAAGTGTAAGGTACTGCACGCAGGAAATAAAAATTTACATTGCAAATATCATATGGGAGATACTGAAATTGGAGAAGGAATCTATGAAAAAGACCTAGGAGTTTTTGTTGACTCAGAAATGTCTTCATCTAGACAATGTGGGGAAGCTATAAAAAAGGCTAACAAGATGCTCGGATACATTGTGAAAAGTGTTGAATTTAAATCAAGGGAAGTAATGTTAAAACTTTAAAATGCACTAGTAAGACATCTTGAATACTGTGTGCAGTTCTGGTCACCTCGCTATAAAAAAGATATTGCTGCTCTAGAAAGAGTGCAAAGAAGAGCGACCAGAATTATTCCAGGCTTAAAAGGCATGTCATATGCAGACAGGCTAAAATAATTGAATCTGTTCAGTCTTAAACAAAGAAGACTACGTGGCGACCTAATTCAAGCATTCAAAATTCTAAAAGGTATTGACAGTGTCGACCCAAGGGACTTTTTCAGCCTGAAAAAAGAAACAAGGACCAGGGGTCACAAATGGAGTTTAGAAAAAGGGGCATTCAGAACAGAAAATAGGAGGCACTTTTTTACACAGAGAATTGTGAGGGTCTGGAATCAACTGCCCAGAAATGTTGTTGAAGCTGACACCCTGGGATCCTTCAAGAAGCTGCTTGATGAGATTTTGGGATCAATAAGCTACTAACAACCAAACGAGCAAGATGGGCCGAATGGCCTCCTCTCGTTTGTAAACTTTCTTATGTTCTTATGTTTCACGTATCCATTTCACGTCATGTTTTTGAGCAACCATTTGCTCTCATATGAACTTTCCCGTTGATTATGCCTCCTAATTTCCTTCTAGTACAAGACGTACAGTCAATTAGTTCAAATGAACTCTGATTAGACTCATTTCTTGAGAGTACACATTCTCTACGCTGCGGGTTATTGTAAATTAGTTCTTCTAATGTGAATTAACGCAACATGAAATTCCTGTTAGTGCAGTTTATTTTGGACCCCTCCCAGGGAAGAAATATGTGAATAAAACAAAACTCCCTACTTAAAACAGCCGAATGTAAAGGATATTGGGGAAATGCATTAACTTGCATCCACATTAACGCCTCTGTATTGTGTTTTAGTGCTGTTTGGGGACTACAGATCCTAGAGGCATTTAGAGTTGCTATAGTGCTCACGCAAATAAACGTGCACTATCCTTGTGTACGAGAGAAAGAAAGATATTGCTACAGATTTCTGCATTCCCAGAAAACACTTGTCAACAATAATCCAAGCTTATGCACAGCAAACTGTGGATGCAAATCATCTAATTTGCTCAAGTTTCTAATTTGCTTAATACCCTGATGTTGAGGATGCCTTGCTGTTGTGGTTTCAAAATCTCTGATCACAATGGGACATTTGTAATGTATACTTTTTTAAAAGTTCACTTGCAGCTGTATTTTTAAAATGCATGGTACTTTTAAATGTGTAATACCTTTTAATTGTTCTGGGAGTGTTTGCTAAACTGTTGATTTAGATTATTTGTTGCCTGTTAAAACACATTTTAAAACATATACAGTGCAGCTTATGTTTTAAATATGCTTCTGTTGGTAACATGCAGCAATATACTTACTGTGTTTATCTTTAAAGCAGTTGATGCACAAAAAAATGTACTGTTGCAAGTATGTGCATCTGTTTGTACTAATGCATAAATGATTAGCACATATTTTACCTGTGGTGCATTAAGTGCAATTTGTAACACTCCCATTAGCAAAATTAGGCTTATCCCCAAAATCAATGTTGAGGTCTGATGTGTAATAGAAAGTCCTTTAGGAACTATTCAAAGTAAATGATCCTCTGCATCAACATGCCTTTGAATAACTTCCTTGGAATGAAATCTCTGGCTACAGTAATTGTGTTTTCAGCTTCCTCTTCCCTGCACTGGGTTGCACATGACTGGCTGTGTAAGAGTTGGAGCAGGGAAGGGGGGAGGGGATGCAGCCTTGAGAAATGTCGCAAAACCAACTCTGTGGAGGTTTGACAGAAATACCTTTCTTGTATCTTGAAAGGTTAATATTGATGCCTGAAATCGTAATACTTTAAGAACCCTTAGAAGCTGCATTTCCAGAAACGCTAAAGTGGATGCGATAACACTGACGATCCACACAGGGGGATGCTAGACTAGATCTTTGCGTCTCAGTCGTAGGCATAATTAGAGAAGGTGCGTGCTTAAGCTACAGTGTGACATACTGTATGCTGCAGTGCTAGACGAAATTGAAAGAGCAGGATTCTGAGCTCAGAGGCTCACATGCAGAATAATTGGTAGAAGGATGCAGATGCAGAGGTTAAGGATTTGTAGGTGGAGATTTCATGCTATATAACGACCCAATGAGGATGCGAATGGGAGGGGGTGATCTTTTCAGGTATTCTCTTTTTATTTAAAGTAGGAGGGTTAGAATGGTATATTGCTATGTTGGCAGTGTTCAGTAACATAATGTGACAATGTGTTTTATTTATTTTTTGTTTTTTTTTAACACTTGTTCCTTATCTCTTTCCGTAGGAGCTCCAGTTTGAACGGCTAACCAGGGAGCTGGAGGTGGAGCGGCAGATTGTTGCCAGTCAGCTAGAAAGATGCAGACTGGGAGCAGAGTCGCCTAGCATTGCCAGCATCAGGTACAGGCCTGTTTTTTATTCTGTATTTTCAACAGCAACAGAAATCATACAACAGTTCTCATGCAAGACATTACAAATAACCCCAATAGCCCGTCTTAATAATTTACATATACAGAACACATCTGAATAATAATCCTATTTTATTTTGGTTTTGTAACTCCTAATCTTAAGCTTTCCCTGACGTTTATGTGGTGGAGTGAAAGTATGATGCTACTGTAGTAAAATTTCAGTCCAGGGGCTTTACTGTTTTACCCCGCTTTGCGTCATTGATTTCTTTTATATAAAGAATATGTTGGTGATAAGGACCATTAATTCATAAGAGGCACTGTTAATTTCAAATTGCTATGCATGTGTTTTTTTTTTGTTTGTTTTTTTTTTTTTTTTTTAAATCTACTAATACATTGATTATTATTATTTTTTTTTTTTTGGTGCAGTTTGTACAATACTGCATATTCAGCAGGCCAGTGGGTAAGATGTCAGATGTAAGAGGACTGTAATATCCTTAACATTGCATTGAGCTGACTGGGAATTGTAGAAGTCCTTGTGCAAGTTCACATAAACCGTGACGGTGTAAGTTCTGAAGATTTTGCTTAAGCTATTGAGAGGTAGACGTTTCAATGTCCCTTTGCAAATAGCCATTTACAAGATTATACGTGTGCCATGAGCTTCCTGAGTTTGAACTTTGCAGTTTTACTGGTCCACAGGCATTGGAGCCCCCTTGTCTGGACATGTTCCACTGCACAATTCTTTGAAATTGCATGACTTTCATTTTGTGGTATAAACTGGGTGATATCTACTCATGGCATGCAGTGCCTTGAGTGGAGCATGGATCAATTCAAAAAGAGTGAGGTGTGTAGGAATGAGAAAGGAGACATTGTTTGCAGGAGCAAGTCACTCAATACATTACGTTGCAGTAAATTCTAAGTGTTGTATTTAAAATAACCTGGTTTGGAGATGAATTTAAAGGGTATCTCCTGGAAGGGTGTGTCACACAGACTGGCTGAATGACCAACAATCTATCTCCCACCAGCCTTTAGAATCCATTCCACTCACTGTGTGCCATGATTCCAACAATCAGCAAGCAGTGCATAGGACACAGCTAAAACAGGAGTGGTTCAGATTTGTCGGCTGCTTAATGTTAGATTATAGTTTAATGAATTTTTTAAACATTTTAGTAGTAAACTAAAGAAAGGCTTTCACACTTAAGATTTTTCCTGCAACCAGGAAAAAAAAAAACAAAAGACATTATTTCTGTGATTAAACAACAGACAACTATTTATATGGGAAATTTATATCTTAATCAAAGAAATAAACAGGCAATCGCTGATCTGCAGTAAATTTATGAGCATGCAGTGGTACCTGATTTGTTGCATTGATGTATTAATAGTATACTGCTTTGTTCATGGGCATTCTCAAGACTATGCTGTTAAGAAATGTTAAAAGAACTTATAAACTGCCATTTGGCTTAACATATCTAACCTCCTTTCTAATTCCTCCCCCTTCATTTTTCTCAGGAATCTGAGAGCAAACACAGCTGACCCAGAAGAACAAAGAAATGCCACAAATCCTAAATATTATTAAAGCTGTCATGCAAACCACACAGAGCAACTGTGAGCACACCGGCAAAGGACACTGTTATAAAGCCTTCCGAATGGCTTTCATGCCTTTTTAACTAGTACGGTTCATTAGTTTAGTTTAAAAATGCGATGCACAGTGCCATTTAAAGGTACCAAAATCCTAATCTTTTTTTGCAAAAGCAAAATATGTCCAGCATATTGCATACATTTGGGGGATTAATTCAGACATGTTATACTGCTGACTGGGCAGCAACAGGTGTGTGCAAGCTGCAGTGCAGGAAACATATTGTTTGTATTGCTTGGATGTTCGTTTCTAAGCAAGCTTGCGAGGCTTATAACTTCTAAATGCCTTGGTGATCTGAAAATGTATTTACAGCTTTATAAAGGCGAGGGAACGAAGCGCATTGATTATTATTATAAAAATAGGATCACCCAAACGCTGAAAACCTTCACGAGGACTAAAAAAAAAAGCTAATATACATTTAGAGCAATTTGTCTTATTACATTAGTGATCAGGAACCTTCTCCAGAACTAAAAAGATAACAACATTCAGAATCTAACGCGCCAGACGGTTTAATGTTTTTGAAAAAAGGTATCCACTGTGTAAACAGTCTACAGATTAACGCTTTGGGCAATGAATATCAATATTGTAAATATGCAGAAATATAATTCATTTGAAACAGCTCACTGAAGCATAGTTCTTCAAACAGCCATTTATAATTACTTTCAACTCACTGGCATTTCAATGCCAATCCCAGTTTACTTCCAGAAGTCCATTTACTGGATAAGCCATATGTGCTGTAAATGGCTCATCAAGTAGACTTGAGCAAAGCTCAAGCTTTTTAGGTATATGCAATCTATTTTACTGTGGCTTTGAGTGTTGGGTAATCCAGCATTCTAAAAGTCTCTTCATGTGTCTTTCGTATCACTATCAGAACAGCGTCTGGGCATTTTAATAACTTCATTAGCAATTGCGTTAAATCATAGATTTATTTATTTAGTTTCAATAACACTAATTGTCACCAGAGAGCTGTTTCACCCCTAAATGGAGTTAATGATGTGGGGCGGGGGCAATGTGGCTTTCTTAAATGTGAAAATACATTGATATGCAAGGTGCTGCATTGTATGTGGCTTGATCTTTGGTCTTTTCTGAAGCAAGAAATTCAGTATCGGTATTAGAAATATTAAAATTGGCATGCGTTTGTTTTTTAGCACTTGCATTTCAGATGCATGAAGGCACATATTCAGACAGGTTCATCAATAAAACTGGGGTTGTCTCAGAGCTCAGCATTTTTGCTGCTTATGTTTGGAAGTGTTTGCTTTCTGTTTCACTGACAGCTGCAGGAGCAGGCAGCATATTTCTTGACAGCTCCAAGTGCGAAGTCTGCTGACCCCCAGGAATCAATCTCACTGTTTGTTTTTATTCTGTCATGGTGTTTTCAGAATGTAGAATGTTTATTAAACTAACCATGATTTTAAAATGAGGAAAATTAATTTTTTTGCCCGAAATGCTTTTGGAATTCCAAATTTGTTTGGATCAAACTTTGTTATTGAAGAATTATTTCTAAGTGTTCATGATGAAATGGCTTACCGTGGTGCTATGTCAATAAGATCAATTGCATTATAATGCCGCTGGAATTGCTTATTATTTCATCAATATTGCTTAAAAGAAAATATTTTATTTTCTGTCACTAAGATTTATATTTATGCTCTGTGAAACAGTTACATTGATTGTCGGCATAGACTTTAGTTGTGTAACTGTGAGGCTACCATAAAATAATGTTTATCTGTAATTAAGAAAAAAAAAAAAACATTTAAACAGAAATGATAAGGAAACTGGTTTCACCCTGATTTGCACCAACCCTGAACTACCTTAACCAGCTATAAGACAGACAGACAAAACTCCACGCGCATCCCGGGCAGGTGGACTAGTTATGAAAGTATAGGAAAAGATCAACAAAGTTCCTTTGTTTCCAGGAACAAAGTACCAGGACTAACAACAAAAAATTTAATTAAGTAAGGGGGGGGGGGGGTGGGGGGGTACACTTTCCCCACTGGACTGGGATTAGATTGTTCTTGCATTATCTTCATGTTTTTGCTCATTGTAACACCCTGTAATTCTTTGCCTTTTAATGTATCCATTAAAATTTATTAACTACACTACTTTACCGATCATTGTTTAGTAAGTGTAGCTTGATTTCTTGGGGGGTGTTCTTTTGCTTTATGTGCTTTGTGTTGTACGTCTTCTTCCTTGGTTGCTCTGATAGTTAAATACATTTCTTTTTTTAATAGCTCATCTGAGAAGTCCTTTCCTTGGAGATCCCCAGGTACAGTACAACATTTGCTGTGCATGAGCCTTTATTCTTAAATTAATGTCACATCACACACCATTGAGAAAAAATAGATATTTTCAGCATGAATTGGGTTATAAATTGAGTTCTTACTGTTTTTTGGAATATTTTTGAATAGCCGCTGCCACCACATAGTTCAGTGTAAATGCAAATTGCAGGTTAATAATTACAGCCTAGCTTAGTTTTCATGAAGCAATGCCTGCTTCTCCACATCATCCTGCAGCTGACACTGCAGCTTCAGGCACCACTGTGGCACTGCAGTAAAGTAAGATGCAGAGTCATTTATTAATGGGTCACCACAAGCAGTCTGAAGACTAAGCCTTGGTGTCGGACCGAGCAAACCGCTGAACCAGTTGGGGGAAAAGAATCTGTTTTCTACAGAGTCATTCATTTCAGTGTGCAGGGAAATCATGACCTTTTTTTATGAGGTTCATGCAGTTTAGTTTCAGTGCTTCAGGGATTAAACAACAACACAGTTTACTGCAAGCAAATGAAAAGAATCTGGTGGTGTTTAATTGCAATGGCTTATGATCCCTGTGTGGTTCTCCTTTTCATATGTGAGCTGCTGTTACTGCTTTTAATTGGTTTAATTTTGTTGGTGCTGCGTTAAGATCCACTTAAGATCAGTGACCATTAAAGTTATTTGTTCTGGTAGCTAACCGTTTCAGACCCCCCCCCCCCCCCCCCCCCTCCAATAATTTGATTAAACATAGCTTTTAAATTTATTCATTTTTTTTGCTCTTATAGAACCAACCCTCCAGAAATGTAAATGTTGTTAATTTGTTAAAATTCTATGCTATGTTGATTGAGCTTTTGACCTACCAAGTTATCTTTGCAGTGTCTTTTTACAGCCATATGTGTTTACTCCATTTACACCTCCAGGGTGTATAGTCCCAAGATCTCTGCTATAGGCCTTTTAATTGGTTAAATCACACCCCTCCAAACTTGCATGGAAACCTTTGATTCTGTGCCCAGAAAGAAAAAAGTCAGCAGTTTTATATAAATATCCAGAAATTATGTGGTTCTTTAATTGTATTCTTGATCAGTAAAGCAGAGTTGAGGTTTCAGTGCTCCTCGTCTGTTTCTGTCTTCATCTGGACAAAAGCCTGTCCAGCTTCCTGCCAAGTGTGACTTTGACGCCAAGCCCTATTCATGCACATTTCTGCCTCTTCATCCTTTTCCCAGCCTTCCTGTAGTTCTTTGCATGCTTTGAAGTCATAATACACTTTTGTTTAGGGTTTCTCGTTCTCTTTTTGTCTAGGTTGTTCTGTTATGACAAACAAAGATCATTCCATAGCTTGTTTGAGTCGTTTTTTTTTTTTTTCAAGTACACATGCACCACGGATCCTTGCATTGTTCTACTTGATGATCGTCATAATTATTGTCTATCTTGAGACACAAGATACCTCTTTCCTTGAAGGTTTAACAAACCTATTCTCTCACTGTCAGATGCCCCAACTGCAGGAGTGATAAAACCTAGAGCGACTGACATTACTCAATCCACCACCTATCGTGTCCGAGCTGAACAGGAGCAAGTCCAGCAGTACTCCCCTGAACAGACCTCTCTCCATGAAAGTGAGGGTCTGTTAAATACATTTAGGCTTTTTATTTGTTTGTTTCATTACTGGAAGTAGTTCTACTACAGTAAATTGCTAAGCAGTTAACTAACATTTAGTTTCTATCTCCTGTTCTCCAGGGTCTTTTGGGAATTCCCGCAGCTCAACACAAATGAATTCATACTCTGATAGTGGTTACCAAGAAACAAGCAGTTACTACAGCAGCCAGAATCTGGTCAAGCCTGAGTTTAGACCTCAGCATTCATTCCCTGGAAACACAAATAACGCCAGTCTTATGAGAAATACCAGAGCAGAAGGACAAACTCTAGTCCAGGTACTGTGGGATTAGTAAAGAGTTTTACTTCCAGTAAGACATGTTGTGTTAAGGCTATAATAATTTTGTTTAACTACACCATATTACACATCTGTTACTTACACAGAATTGTTTAGTTTTAGTGGAGGCTATTTTATAGGAAAAGTTTTACTTTTTATAATTTTTTTGTTGCTGCTTTAAACTTTAGGCACCCATAAACATTCCAGGAACAGCTGTCCGGGTGATAAGAAGAGTGAGCTCTGTTCCTTCTAGAACACAGTCTCCGGCCTACAGCAGCAGCGTTTCACCTTCGCGAGGTTCCTTAAGGACTTCCCTGGGTAGTGGATATGGCTCTCCAGCAATTACTGAGCCCAAGCCGCTCACAAACATGTACTCAACCACAGCACTACCATCTTCACAACGACAAGGCTCCCCTTTCAGGGCCCAGAAGTCTAATTCCCCCGCAGCTATAAGGCGGCTAAGCTCCCTTACATCCAGACAGTCTGTGAACCCTAGCAGAGACACTTCTCCGTACCAAGTGCTGGGGAACTCTGGCCGCATGGGCTCTCCTCTTACTCTGCTAGACTCTCAAACAAGAGTGGGGTCCCCGTCACACAACCAGCAGACTGGCTCTTCATCCCCCCTTCGTTCCGGCATGACTGCAGTCCCTCAGCATTACGGATCGACTTTGCAAAGAACACTCCATCACGAGACAGATCAGTATGGACAGCAGTCATATAAAGTCTACGAGAGGATGATCCCGCCTCGCCCGGACAGCCTTACAGGTTGGTAACACAACTGAATAGACGTCAAAGCATTTTCTAACCCTGCTGTACTCTTAACACTGTCATCTGTTCAAGTGTCTGTTTATATTTTCATTTTCTATAAATGATGTAACCCTGTTGAGGGCAGGATGTAGCAAACTAAAATGTCACATTTAATCTCGTGTACTGCAAAGCCGTCATGCTTTTATTTTATTTTCTCAATTTTTATGGTTGTCACACAGTCTGGCTTAAGGAAAAAATGATAAGTAGGATGTGGTACTGTCAAATGCATTCAGTCAAAAAAACATTAAGCAGTGTGTCTCTTCGAAGTATAAATAAACCAAATAATAAAGAGCAGCAAAAGAGCCTTAAACCAAAATCAAAACATAAAATAATGTTATTCCTTGGTTGTATGATTTTTTATTCCCAGATCAAGGGAAATAACTGAATTACTATATTGTGGAAGGGTATACGCCAAACTACACGATCATTCAGGGGAAAAAAGTGTTTTAGTGTATCACCTTGAGGTGCTTATTTTTGTTTTTTTTACTTGATACGGATAGTAAAGTATCTGATGAATTTTGGAAATGCACTCATCTAAAAAGAAATGACAAACAATTGAGTACCAGAAGCACTGTACTTCATATATAGATATCTCTATCTCTCTCTGGATAGATAGATCTCTATCTCCTGTGTGTCTATCTTCTCTATCTCCATCTCTCTCCTCACTATCTGTCTTTATATCCACTACTCTATCTTCTCCAGCTCTGTCCTCTCTATCTCTATAACAACTACATCTATCTTCTCCATCTCCTCCAGCTCTATCCCTATCTCCATCTCTCTCCTCTATCTGTCTCCTCCAGCTCTATCCCTATCTCCATCTCTCTCATATCTATCTTCTGTATCTGTCCTCTCTATCTCCTCCAGCTCTGTCCCTATCTGCATCTCTCTCCTCTCTATCTGTCCTCTGCCTCTGTCTCCTCCAGCTCTATCCCTGTCTCCATCTCAATATCCTTTATCTCTGTACCCTCTACCTCTATCGCCATCTGTCTCTGCTATCCCTATCTCCATCTCTATCTATGTCCTCTATCCATATCTCTATCTCTAACCCTAACCCTATCTCTGTCTCAGTCCTCTATATCTGTCTCATCTATCTCCTCTTTCTCTCTCCTGAAATTGATTAAAATTCCATTATAAAAATGAATGCAGATTCAGGAAGTGAAAAAAGAGGCATTCCATGACAATGAGGACTGTCTTTCAGGTTGTTTATGGTCCTGATGGCGGTGACAGTTTCTGTTTTGTGATGGTTAACCCTTTGCTGACCAAGTCCGACATTTACAATTTTCCCTTTCCAGTCCGATGTCAGACATCAAAAAAAACGTAAAGCACAGGTCTCTAGTAGCTTTTTCTTTGGAAAAAGCCGAGAAAACCTTTCGATGGCCGAATGAGACCAATAGGAGCCGAATGAAGCCGAAAAAAAAGGCCGTATATGATAGCCCCATGCACAGCATAGATAACACGGACATAAACAAAGGAGATATCTGCTTCTTCATTCAGCGCTCAGACTATATCACAGACATTTGCAAAGCTTTTTGAGATTTTGTAGCAATAAAATAATGACTTGGGTGCATTATTGAGGAGTTTGGTGATAAAACGAGTGATCAGGAGAGGATTTATCAGTGTGCACGTCTATAAAGAGGATTGTTGAAAATGCAGCGAACAAGGGGTGGGGCTTGGCTGGAGATGCAGTACTGAGTGTCTTTTTGCAATTCAGTTCCTTTTTAAACTTGTTTTACTCTGACGGGGGGAAAAATAAAAATTTAAACAGCGCATGTAAAATAAACAGCGCGTGTGAAAATAAATTGGACCTGAAGTGCCTGTCAAGCGCTGAATAAATGGACTGCAAAGGGTTAAGTAATCATAACTTCAGTTACCTTTTACTTCATTGTGAAAGCTACATTTACACAAAGTGGGATGTATTTGTCAATAGGTTATTTGCTGGTTGCTATTTGTCTTTATAATACTGCCCTGTTAGACCCTTAGCCCTTTTTCAAAAGCATTCTGATAGATATTGATTTTCCTAATTGGGTAATAAAGTCCTGGAAGTCTACCCAAAGCAAATTTTGATTTGTTGTTTGTTCTGGCATCTATATTTTGTATGCATTTTGAGTGTGTATTAATATCCAGAATGTCGCCATTGCCCACTAGAGAATGCCAAGATTATTTGAAAGTACACAATATTTATAAACATACAAACTGTAATGTACAAGAAAGCCATACTGTTTATCAGGATCAAAACCTGTCTCAGGCAAAAGTTTTTCCAAATAAAAAGAAAATACGATTGGGTTCCGAAGATATGTGGTTTTATAAAGCAATGATCTTGCAGAATGCTTTAGAGTTGATATAATTGCTGTCTTGGTGGGAAATCAATTTATTAAAGGGTCAGGAATATTCCTTTTCTTCCATCCTCACATAAAAATAATTTTCTGCATTTGAGTATCAAGAACAATATGAAAAGGGTTGGAACACCCAGTGCAAGTTACTGAGGATTGTTTTCTGGGGATGTTTCTGTCTGCGTGTAAATATGTATGAGAGAACAGCTTATACAATTGTAATGACTCAGTTATGCTGGTTATTGTGAGTATCATAGTGGAGGAACATGTCTGTACTTAAGTATGTCGCTCTTGCATTTCTACATGTGTGTAGGATGTGTCTAGGATGTGACGATATTGTATTTAGTGTCTATCGTTGTAGTACAGGTCTAAGTTATTTCATCTTTGACGTCCGACATAGCTTCCTCAGTTACCAGAAGAAGCATTTCCCGTCCAATGTGTTTGCACATTGTGTCTTTTTATAGGCATTAAAAATTGCGAGGTTAACAGCTTGCCGTCTCCAAACAAAACACGGTTCATGGTTTATAATCCCAAAAAAGAAAGTCTCCGTAAAACAGCAGTCTGCCTCATTTTAATACTTTCGTTCAGATCTCCTTCCACTGTGTTTAATTTCCTTTTTAGGAATTGCCTGGCCTACTTTACTGCATTTCTGTACGGTTCAGAAATAACTAGTGTTGCATATCACATGCTAATTTTAAATAGGTGGCTGTCGTTCTTCTTTTAATTTTATATTCAGCGTCATTGACCGTTAGAGAATTAATGTTTTTACTGACCATTTCAATGCAGTTTAGTTCATCTGAAAACCCATTTTATATAATCTCCCCCCCTGAAATGCACAAATGTCTCTTGCTTTTCAGTAGTGTATTTTGATGGCAAAAAGTGTCACTGCTGAATGATAAATAGTAAGAGTTAATTTGGGTAAGTATGCCACCAACACCTAATTACTTGTAATTCCATCTAAAAATGCATGACTGGTATTGGTACATTGATCATTCAGTATGAGTATGAGGTTGAATGGATTTATAATCACATTTTTTACGGAATATGTTCTCTGTTAGCAAAATGAAATCTACCCATGTAAATGATTTGAATAAAAATAAGCCTGCACTTCCTGTAATTGCATGTTGGGGTGTTTGGTTGCTGGATAGTCTCTGGCATTATCTGTTCAAACCTGCTCAGATCACCGCCCCCCCCAGCCCCCAGCCCCCAGACACACATACTTGCCCCATTAGTAAACCACTGTAACCTGTGTAAGTGTGAGACATGCAACTACAAGCCTAGCCACAATGTTCCAAGGTGTGGCCATTACACACTTGGAGGCAAACTACAAAAAGCACTGAGCAACCAGCGTGTAACATGAGACAGAAATCGCAGCATGCATCGGTTTACAGCCATTCTAAAGTTCTTTCTGTGTCATTAGGCAGGTTCCAAGCATGTTCTTAACTTCACAATGTGAAGTTTGTTTATTTGCTTATTTCTGTTTAGTTATTGGAGTGTGGCTCAGCAGTAAACTGGATTTTTTTACAGCTTTTTTATTGGAAAGGTCCTTCTTTGGAGTTAAGAATTTAACAAACGGCCTTACGTTCTTTTTTAGGTTTGAGAAGCTCATATGCCAGTCAGCACAGTCAACTGGGGCAAGATCTCCGGTCAGCCATGTCTCCAGACTTGCATATAACCCCCATCTACGAAGGCAGGACATTTCAAAGCCCCCTGTACCGCAGTCCAAACCACGGAGCAGTGGAGCTTCACCATGGGACCCAAACGGCAGTCTTCCGGGCTGGTTCAGGTAAGGACCTTTCCATTTGAATGATGTGATCTGATGTGTGAGAGCTGGTGGACAGATGCCTTGGTATTCCACCTTCAGTCTTCACTGAACATGAAAGGCAAAGATGCCAAGCAGTTATTGAACTACAAAACCAAACAAGTTCCAAAGTAATGACTGGAGTAGGTAAGAGCAGCAGAAGCCAAAGGACTTGGGGACCGCAGTTTGGAAACTATTTAACATTTTAAAATTCAGTCCATGTTGCACTGTGCCTCCCTCCAGCAAGCACTCAATTCAGTTTATGCTACAGAGTCCAGGTCCTTTCAGTCTGATAGGTCTAGTTATAAACTGTATTGCCGCACAGAGCAGTCCTTTTAGATAAATGCCTATAATGTGTTTACTCTGCAGTATGTTGAAAGGTTGCTGTGTTTAGTTTCCTTGTCTCTAAGATGCATAGCCTACTTCACTAGAAAGAAATGCAATCTGATCCTTTAGCATCTTTTGTATTTATAACGTGTGTGTCATGACTGTAATTCAACACTGGAGCTGTCAATATAGTAAAGTTGATAACCATTATATTAAAAGTATGTACAGAATTGTATAGATTAAGAATTTGTAATGAATGCAAAAATGTAAGTGTGACATGAGGATGGATAATTGATGCAGTTGGGGAAATGGTTCTCTAGATATATTTTGTAGAGAGATATAGAGATATTGTTGCAGTAGGTTTGGTATTATTTTTAACCTCGTTTTTGCTAGGTGTTGGGAATCTGCAGAGGACTTCCAGTCAGCGCAGTGCTGTAACGTACCAAAGAAGTAACTATGCCCTGAACCCCACAGCCACCTACGCTGAACCCTATCGATCAACGCTGTATAGACCTTCTGAATCGAACTATTCCAGGCATGCGGCACCAGTTGATGATGTCACAACAAGATCCCCTTCCATCGACAGCATTCAGAAGGACCCCAGGTAAACCTGTTTATTAACAAAGCTTTAGGGTACTACTATTCTGTAGTACATGAGTGATTTTAGAAATATTTTACTACTTTTATGCAGTACCCTTATCTTTAACCTGGCTGAATTTTCAGACAGACAGACAGACTCGACCCAACCCGATTTGCCTAGCAAAAAAGTCCTGATATTTATTTAGAAAAAAAAATCATTTATTCTACACAGTACAGTTGGTGAAAGCCACACGCTGTGCTCTTCGTGCAGCTGACACATCTGCTGATCATTAACTTACACAAAGCTAAGAACGCTTCATTATGTCTATTTTTACTGTCATGACGGTTGTGTTGAGTTGGGGGGGGGGGGGGTACGTCAATTATATGTTAATGAGGGTTTTTTGCGTATGACACAAACTTTTCATCGCAGCATTCCTCTGGTAACCCAAGAAACAATACTTTCGGTATTACCAATTGTGAGGCCCTTGGGCTGATTTCAATTAAAGCAGACTTCAGTTTGACTTACAGCTGTGTTAATAGGCTACAGTACACAACTCTGCTGCTCAAGTCTTAACTAGATCAAAATTATTTGAACATAACACCTGTGTTGGCATCCCTGCAGTTCAGGATTGATTTTAAAATATTAACATATAAGGCCTTGAATGGTTTGACACCAAATTACCAGTGTTAATTGAATATACTCCTGCGAGAAACCTGCAATCTGCTGATTCTGGGCTCTTAAGAGTCCGAAAAACCAGGCTGTGGTCTATGGGAGATAGAAAACCAGGCTCCAGTCTGTGAGACATAGGGCTTTCTGTTGCTAAGCACCTAAGTTATGGAATGCTCTTCCACAGATGATTAAGGATTTAAAGAATGTGGGATATTTTTAAAACACCTAAACCATATATATATTTTTTTAATTGGCATTTCAGCCTGTGTAAGGAACTGGCTTTTAATGAGTTTTTTAATGATTATGTATTATTCTTGGACTGCAAAGCGCTTTGAGATGTGTCGCATGAATTGTGCTATGTCAAAAATTATTATTATTATTATTTATTATTATTATTTATTATTATTATATAGAAACAAAAAAATGGCTATATACCAAGTGATGCAGTAGACAAAATGTCCCAGGATGTTTCTTTTTTGTTTGTTTGAAATGGTGTTTGGGTCAAGTTTGTCTTCAACTTTAGAATATTGCAAGAATTAAGACATTTCTTGCAGGAAGTTCTTAAGTAAATGCACAATGATAACCATGCTATCAATTACACTGGTAGGTGCTGTAATGCACTGTACAACATCCTTAGTTTAATTATACTTTCATATAACACTGCTGTCGAGGTGACAGATAAAGAAATTAAAGGTTTGTCTCTGGATAACAAGCTGGAGGGGGAGGGGCGGGCGGTGCTCAGTTTTCAAAATTAAAATTATTTGTGTTGGTGTGTATTATGTATGTTTCAAACATATTCTACCATCACACTTCTCATACACTGTCTTGTACACTAGGTATTCAATACATATTTTACTGAAAAAATACAACCGCTGTAGGTACCGCCCCAGTGCTTTGGATAATATACCCTGCTCCATACACGGCAGTTGCTACATATGATTTGGCACAATGGCAGTGGATTTTAATACAACAACTTTTGTTTACGTAATATGCATTATACTCAAGAGTCAAAAGATCGAATTTTGCATGCAATTTAATATACATACATACATTTAATGTGTGATTTTTTTTACAGTATTCACACATTGTCAAACGGTTTCTGCTGGGGGGGGGGGGGGGGGGGGGCGTCTTATTATCTAAATCAATTGCTCTGCGTTGAGGTTTTCCAGGGCTCCGTGTTTTCATACTGCTGTTTTCTCTGTCTCTTTTGAAATAGGGAGTTTGCATGGCGTGACCCAGAATTGCCAGAGGTGATTCATATGCTGCAGCATCAATTCCCTTCTGTTCAAGCTAATGCAGCGGCTTACCTTCAGCACCTGTGCTTTGGAGATAATAAAGTGAAAATCGAGGTACCAAGCATGATACTGAACAACTAGTACAGTAAACCAAGGCTGTGGGTTCATCAGTACAATTTTTTTTTTTTTTTTTTTTTAATAATAGGACCTTTTCCAGTTTTCCACTTGTTTTGATTGATTCGCCCTGAATGGCTCAGCAGGGTGTGGAAATGTACCCTTGGAGTTCTATGCCGACAGCCTCAGAATTCAGAAGTGTGTGTGTGTGTGTGTGTGTGTGTGTATATATATATATATATATATATATATATATATATATATATATATATATATATATATATATATATATATATATATATATATATACATATCACAGTGCCTTGCAAAAGTATTCAAACCCCTGACCAATTCTCTCATATTACTGAATTACAAATGGTACATTGAAATTTCGTTCTGTTCGATATTTTATTTTTAAACACTGAAACTCAAAATCAATTATTGTAAGGTGACATTGGTTTTATGTTGTGAAATATTTAAGAAAAATAAAAAACTGAAATATCTTGCTTGCATAAGTATTCAACCCCCACACATTAATATTTGGTAGAGCCACCTTTCGCTGCAATAACAGCTTTAAGTCTTTTGGGGTAAGTATGTACCAGCTTTGCACACAGTGTCGGAGTGATTTTTGGTCCATTCTTCTTGGCAGATTTGCTCCAGGTTGTTCAGGTTGGTTGGACGACGCTTGTGGACCTCAATTTTCAAATTGTGCCACAGATTCTCAATGGGATTGAGATCAGGACTTTGACTGGGCCAGTGTAGGACATTCACCTTTTTGTTCTTGAGCCAATCCAATGTTGCTTTGCCTTGTAATTGGGATCATTGTCCTGCTGAAAGGTGAATTTCCCCCCAAGTTTCAGTTTTTTAGCGGACTGAAGCAGATTCTCTTGCAGTATTTTCCTGTATTTTGCTCCATCCATTCTTCCTTCAATTGTAACAAGATGCCCAGTCCCTGCTAATGCATCATGCTGTGGCATCCCCACAGCATGATGCTGCCACCACCATGCTTCACTGTAGGGATGGTGTGTCTTGAGGCATGGGCAGTGTTTGGTTTGCACCACACATAGCACTTTGAGTTTTGGCCAAAAAACTCTATCTTGGTTTCATCTGACCACAAAACCTTTTCGCACATCGCAGCTGGGTCACTCTCATGCTTTCTGGCAAACTCCAGACGTGCTTTCAGATGGTACTTTTTGAGTAACGTCTTCTTTCTTGCCACCCTCCCATACAGGCCAGTGTTATGCAGAGCTCTTGATATGGTTGACTGGTGCACCATTACTCCACTCCCAGCCACTGAACTCTGTAGCTCCTTCAAAGTGATTGTTGGCCTCTCGGTGGCTTCTCTCACAAGCCACCTTGTTTGAGCGCTGAGTTTTGAGGGACGGCCTTTTCTTGGCAGTGCCTGGGTGGTGTGATGCAGCTTCCACTTCCTGATTATTGATCCAACTGTGCTCACTGGAATATCCAAACACTTGGATATTATTTTGTACCCTTTCCCTAATCTATGCATTTGTATTACTTTATCTCTAACTTCTGTAGAATGCTCTTTGGTGTTCATTTTCCTTCAGATTCACAGCCTTACCAATGATCCTTCAACAGTGGGGTTTTTATCCAGAAAATGTGACAGCAACTTTAATGGTTCACAGGTGGAGGCCAATAGTAAGGTAATTGTGTCCTCGTTAGGGCAATTTCTTTGATCGGTGCAAAGTGGGAGCTTCCACAGCACAGGGGTTGAATACTTACGCAAGCAAGATATTTTAGTTTCTTATTTTTCTTAAATATTTCCCAACATAAAACCAATGTCACCTTACAATAATTGATTCTGAGTTTCAGTGTTTAAAAATAAAATATCAAACAGAATTAAATTTCAATGTACCATTTGTAATTCAGAAATATGAAAGAATTGGACAGGGGTCTGAATACTTTTTCAAGGCACTGTGTGTGTGTCTATATATATATATATATATATATATATATATATATATATATATATATATATATATATATATATATATATATATACACATACATACATACATACACACATACATACATACATACATACATACATACATACACACACACACACACACACATACATACATACATACATACACACAGTGCCTTGAAAAAGTGTTCAGCCCCCATCCCTTTTTTCACATTAAGAGTCTCAGATTCAGAATTTGAAATATCCCACTGATATACAAAGCCTTGAGCACCATGTCAAATCAAAAGAAAAATTCCAAAAGCTTTCAACAGTTTACTAAAAATGAAAAATGGAAATTATCAGATTTAAAAAAGTATTCATACCCTTTGTATTTGCAAGCCTAAATTTGCTCAAGTGCAATATATTACCTCAACAAGTCACACCATTTGTTGATGGACTCCACCTGTGTAAGAAATTAGTGGATCACCTGCTTTAAATGAATCTGTGAGGATAAATACCGCTCTCTGTATGGTCTCACAGTATGGTAGAGACTTTCAAAAGAAATAATCAAAATGAAGACGAAAGAGCATTCTAAGCAAGTCAGGGATGTGATTATACAGAAGCACAAATCTGGGGAAGGGTACAAAACCATTTCAAAGACATTGAACATCCCTCGGAGCTCAGTGCAGTCCATCATACAGAAGTGGGAAAAATACGAAACGACCACCACACTGCCTAGATCAGGCTGCCCCTGTAGCCGGACAAGAAGGCCACTTCTTAGGGAAGGTACAGTGAGGCCAACTGTGACTCTGAATGAGTTACAGAAGTTAGTGGCTGTGATGGACGATTATGTTCATGTATCAACAATCTCCAAGGCATTCCACAAAAAGGGCCTTTAGGGGAGAGTGAGAAGGAAGAAGCCCTGTCTGAAAAAACCCATATCCTTTCCTGAGTTTGCAAAATGTCACCTAGAAGTTACTGCAGTTATGTGACAGAACATCTTGTGGTCTGATGAGACTAAAGTGGAACTTTTTGGCCTGAACGCTAAGCAGTATGTGTGGCACAAATCAAACACTGCACACCAGCCAGGTAACACCATCCCCACCGTAAAGTATGGAGATGGTAGCATCATGTTATGGGGATGCTTTTCAGCAGCAGGGTCTGGCAATATTGTCAGGATTGATGGGAGGATGAAGGGCACACAATACAGAGAAATCCAGGATAAAAGCCTGGGCCCCTCTGCCAAAAAACTCAAACTGCGGAAGAAGTTTGTCTTTCAGTAGGACAATGAACCAAAGCACACTGCCAGAGCAACACTGGAGTGGCTTAAAATGAAGAAAATAGATGTCCTTGAGTGGCCCAGTCAGAGTCATGACCTTAATCCCATCGAAAATTTGTGGCAAGACCTCAAAATTGCTGTCCATCACCATTCCCAACTAACTTGACACAGCTTGAGCAATTTTGCAAGGAGGAATGGGCAAATATTGCTCCATCAGTGTGCAAAGTTAATAGAGACTTATCTGAAAATTTCCAATCTAATGTATCAAAATCCCAGGCTGTGAGACTCTTAAATGTGAAAAAAGAGATGGGGTCTGAATACTTTTTCAAGTGTGTGTGTACACACTGAACTAAAATATAAATGCAACATGTAAAGTGTTGGTCCCATGTTTCATGAGCTGAAATGATCCCAGAAATTTTCCATACGCACAAAAAGCTTGTTTCTCTCAAATTTTGTGCACATTTGTTTAGTGAGCATTTCTCCTTTGCCAAGATAATCCATCCACCTGACAGGTGTGGCATATCAAGAAGCTGATTATACAGCATGATCATTACACAGGTGCACCTTGTGCTGGGGACAGTAAAAGCCCACTCTAAAATGTGCAGTTTTGTCGCACAACACAATGCCACAGATGTCTCAAGTTTTGAGGGAGTGTGCAATTGGCATGCTGACTGCAGGAATGTCCACCAGAGTTGTTGCCAGAGAATTGAATGTTCATTTCTCTACCATAAGCTGCCTCCAGCGTCATTTTACAGAATTTAGCGGTATGTCCAACCAGCCTCACAACTGCAGACCACGTGTAACCACGCCAGCCCAGGACCTCCACATCCGGCTTCTTCACCTGCGGGATCGTCTGAGACCAGCTAGTCGGACAGCTGCTGAAACTGTTGGTTTGCACAACCGAAGAATTTCTGCACAAACTCAGAAACCGTCTCGGGGAAGCTCATCTGTGTGCTCGTCGTCCTCACCAGGGTCTTGACCTGACTGCAGTTCAGCGTTGTAACTGACTTCAGTGGGCAAATGCTCACCTTCAATGACCACTGGCACGCTGGAGAAGTGTGCTCTTCACAGATGAATCCCGGTTTCAACTGTACTGGGCAGGTGGCAGACCGCATGTATGGCGTCGTGTCAACGTTGCTGATGTCAGCGTTGTGAACAGAGTCCCCCATGGTGGCAGTAGGGTTATGGTATGGGCAGGCACAATGAAAACAATTGCATTTTATTGATGGCAATTTAAGTGCAGAGAGATGCCGTGACGAGATCCTAAGGCCCATTGTCGTGCCATTCATCCGCCGCCATCACCTCATGTTTCAGCATGATAATGCACGGCCCCATGTCGCAAGGATCTGTACACAATTCCTGGATGCTGAAAATGTCCCATTGCTTCCATGACCTGCATACTCACCAGACATGTCACCCATTGAGCATGTTTGGGATGCTCTGGATCGACGTGTACGACAGCGTGTTCCAGTTCCTGCCAACATCCAGCAACTTTGCACAGCCATTGAAGAGGAGTGGGACAACATTCCACAGGCCACAATCAACAGCCTGATCAACTCTATACGAAGGAGAGAGATGCGTCGCGCTGCATGAGGCAAATGGTGGTCACACCAGATACTGACTGGTTTTCTGATCCACCCCCCTACCTATTTTTTATTTTATTAAACTTTGAAGATAATTGTGTGTATAATTGTGTGTGTGTATGTATGTATGTATATATATATTATATATATATATATATATATATATATATATATATATATATATATATATATACTCCCAGCCATACTGTGAAATCCATAGACTTTTAGGGTTTAATACCCAAATTTATTGCAATTGACCGATTTCCTTATATGAACTGTACTCGACATAAAATCTTCGAAATTGTTGCATTTATATTTTTGTGTGTGTGTGTGTGTATATATATAATGTATGTATATATATATATATATATATATATATATATATATATATATATATATATATATATATATATATTATATATATATACTTATATATATATATATATATATATTATATATATATACATATATATATAGGTCAGAATGTGAGTTTTCCGTGTAGAGGAAATTAAAAGATTAATTTCTTTAAGGTATGCCGCCATGGAGGGATCAAGCACTTGGTTGACCTTTTAGACCATAAAGTCTTGGAAGTCCAGAAGAATGCTTGTGGTGCGCTGCGGAATCTTGTTTATGGAAAAGCGATGGATGAAAACAAAGTAGCAGTGAGGAACGCTGGCGGAGTCCCTGCTTTATTACGAGTGTTGAGAAAAACGGTAGATGCAGAAGTAAGAGAGCTTGTCACTGGTAAGTAGCCATTTGTTGTGACCTGTTATTTTGTAGCAGTTCATTGAACCCATATCTTTTTCTCAATTCAGTTCAGTGTTTATTTTTTGTTATTTCATTATCACAAATGATAAAATAAATCAACAGCACAAATGGAACTGGTGAAATAGCTGTATGCGGTCTCAGATCTTTCTCATATTGGTAGTAAGTGTACCCAGCTTGACAGCAATCATTTTTTTTAGGCAGTCCTTTTTGTTTCTTGCTGCGGTTTGCTTCCAGCGCATTAATTTTTGTGAATGATGTCAGCTTAGTGCTGAAAGTGAAATTGCATACAGGAGTGTTGGGTGCAACACAGGCTTCTCTGTGACATTGAGTCGCTTATTGAGCATTTAGCATTCATTTCTTGTGGCCTTTTGATGACAACAACAACTTAGTTAATTAAATCATGTCTGTAAATCAATTAAGAACATCATGTATTCTGAGAATGCAAGTAAGAATTAAGTACAGCTGACACTACAATGACATAATGAGCTTAGCAATACATTATCTCTCTTTTAAGACCTTGAGTAGAACAGGATTATTCAGATACATGAACTGGCAGGTGTGACCATGTTAGCTTAACCGAAGGACAGTCCTCTGTCTAGGTTCTTCAAAGCTGAAGCCACAGTGCTGTGCTTCCTTGGCTTTTAACCAAGGGGTTACTGCAGGCCATTGAGTTTGAATGAAAGCAGGGGGTGACGTGGTTCCTTGCGTATTGATGAATACTCCCTTACATGATCTATATTGTGGGTAAATCTGAGACATGATAATGTGTGTATCCACTGCTATCTTAATCCGATTAATTTTTTTTTTTTCCCCAATGATAGGTAGATATGATGTATTTGGACTGAATAGAAGTTCAAACGTTTTGTTTTAAGTTGTGTTTTCTTTAGTTTGTTAAGCACCCCTGCACGTTTGTTCCTTCGTGTTTTATTCCAAAGGGGTAATCAGTCCTGAATTGCACAAAGACTTCACACAGACTGCTCTTTTCATACCATGATTATTTTCTTCCTGTTCTTGGGTTGTGATTTTTTCATGCTCTCATTTTCTCTTTCCATATGTCGAGTGTCTGTCGCTTGCTTGCTGTGCGATGCAATGTACCATGTAAAGAGAGGATCACGATTCGTCAATACATAATTAATCATTATGTCCTAGCTATGTTGTCTTGAAGTATGGTATTGCATTTTAATTACTCAGCATAGTTTTCCTGTCTGTTCTTCCTAGGTGGTATTGAGCACTTCTGTTGGTCACTACACCATTTCTAGTGTAAGAGCTAGAATTGCAGACACCAAATGTTGTCAGTTTAAGTACTGTATGTACAGATCTAAATGAAAAAAACAGTCCCAGATGGGCTAGTCTTGCATGCCTGCTCTTTTTAAACCAAGGCGGTCATTTAAATGGGCCTCCCTTTGGCAAAACAGGGACTTGCAATGAGCAGTTTTTTTTTACTCCCTTTAAAAAAAAAATAATAAAATAAAGGCAAGAATATTTAACTGAGACAATTTACCTTTATAAAACTGAAAAATACAACTGTATGCTTGTTTGATTGTAGCCGAATATAATACACTGATGTAATGGTAGTTTTTTGTCTCATGCAGTACATGGTCTTGCAAAACAAAACAAAAAATGAAACGTATGTGTGCAGTCTCACTACTGGATGACGTGCCACTGAGATGTTGAAAAGGCAAATTCCACAGCATTCCATCTCACTCTAGCATCTATAAAAGTCAGGAGTCAGGTACCCCACCCCAGGCTGGAGAACAGGAGCACAAGCAAATATGCAGTGTGCAGCTTGGAATAAAACATGACCCCAGTTCAAATGGTCTGTTAAAGGAACTTGCCTTTGACACTATTTTCCACTTCACCTCCTGTGAGTTATGTTCTGTTCAAAGTAAACATCATGTAGGTTTTTAAAAATGTAAAATATCCTAGCTGGAACAAAAGACCATTCGTTGTATTGTTTCTAACAAAAGCCATGGCAACAACTGACACGCTAGCTGCTGATCTGTTCATTTTCATCTTTTGTTTCCCTCGTCCCTGAAAGCCACTGCAAAGCCCATTAGAGAGATAAAGCAATGCCTCCTACAGTGTGGTAATGTTCTAGAGGCACTTTATCTCTTCTGAGCCTGCATATTTGACAGAGGAAGGGTTCTGTTTTGCTCTCACTTAATGTTTAACACCAGCAGATGCCAGGGATGTACAAATGCTTTACTGTACAGTACCTCTCAATGTCTGTCACATGTATAAGTATGTTGCATAAGCAGTATATATACATGCTGGTTCAAAATCTTCCTGGGAAAATACGTTTGATTAAAATTCTTATGTTTTGAGTATTTTATTTTCGAACCTCATACACTTTTTTTTTTTTTTTTTTTTTTTTTTTTTTTTAATCAAAGGGTATTCTTGAATGCCTTTAATATCTAATGAATGGCTTCAAGATGGAAGTGATGGGACAGAAGCCTACAATTGTCACATGATTTGTAGATTCTCCTTGGGAGTTGCTGTTACACCCATAATCAGAATATCAACAATGGACAGATTATTAGAGCTAATTTTAAATATGTTCTCCTTCGTTGCCTCAGAAATATACAGACATGCTTTATGAAACAGGATTTAGTCCAACACAATGATGGAAGAGCTTTTTAAACTGGAATTAACTGGAATTTGTGACCCACAGTGGTGAGGATCCTGCGTGCTTCATTGCAGTAGAAACTGAATGACAGAGCCATCAAGGCTTTCGTTATGTCTAAAAGGGATTCCTTTATCCAGATCAGTGATTTTTCTTTTCATCATTTCACCACCTCATTCTCTGTGTGAACATCCAGATCCACATTTGAACAGTGGCTGTTCTCATCACCAGTGCTTTTAGGTTAGAGTAGTTTTAGATTAGTGCCCTAGTAAGTTGTAAAGGATGGACCGGAGTGAAGATGCTACAAGTGGATTGGTCAGAAAGGCAGAGTATATATACAATATACATCTGTAAATCCATCTTCGAACTCTTAACCTGTAAGTTGCAGCTGGAACTTTGTAGATGTACAGTAGTAGTAAAAAGACACACGTTTCAACAAAAAAACAGTCTTCAATGTCTATATGTGCCTCCAACCAACCAGCTGCTTTTTAAACACTTTCATTAAACATACAAGAGCCTGGGTACTGGTTTGACAAACCTAAGATCTTAACCTCCTGCATTGTACATGATAATCATGTATCGAAACATCTTGCCATATGCAAATGGTGTCTAATTAGGTAGCATTCACAGTGTAGATTTTAGTGCTTTTTTTTAATTGCTGTCACCTGCTGTACTAGAAGTGAGTATATGTATGCAAACTACAGGCTGCTCTGTTCATACTGGAGTAGAATGGATACTACACAACTCCATTCCTGACAATGAATACACATACAGGTTAATGGTTGTATGCACTGGCATTTACAACACAACCGGTGATGTGGATAGAATTACAAAAGCAGCGAATTCTGTTGCCGCAAGTTTACTTGTTCATGTAGCCATTGCTTTTACGGTTTAACCAGTATATAAGGTTGCATCACTTTGTAAACATGGAAGGCCAGTTCCTCCTCAATTAGCTAAGCCCACACCAACTCTGTGGCTAGATTCTCAGCCCTGTTATTTTGCAATACATATTTCTGCTCGGTTATTTGATATGAACCAACTGACAGAATTTCCAGTATAGACAATCATCAAAGATGGATGTTTAAGCCTGCTAAACCTGATTTCTTATTTTTCTGATTTAGAAATGTTCCCTGTTGCATATTTAAAATCTATTTTGTATTTAAGCATTTCAGCATGAATAATGTAATTAGAGGACTGAACTCAAATGAGCAGATGCTCTCATTAATGCTAAATATGTTCCTGTATGCAAGTACTACTGATTTAACTAATAGTATCCTTGCTTCATATTTACGACCAGCTAATACCACATTCTTTTAAATGTATATTATCAAATAATATTCAATGATGAATGTATTGAAGAAAGCTAAACAAAGTGCTTAGCAACTTTTTTTCTTTATTTCTACAGGAGTTCTGTGGAACCTGTCTTCATGTGATGCAGTGAAAATGACAATCGTTCGGGATGCCTTAAGTACTCTCACTAACACTGTGGTTATCCCACATTCTGGGTGGAGCAGCTCTTCCTTTGATGATGATCACAAACTTAAGCTTCACACATCAATTGTGCTTCGCAACACCACTGGCTGTCTGAGGTAACCTTAATACCAACATCACTCGTTGCAGATTTTTACTAGGAAAGCATTCTATTGAAGTTCTATTTCTTCTGTTGTAATGCCATCTAGAGGTGCAGTGACACAGAATTCCTGAATTAGGCAACCAGATCAAGAGATTTTTTTTTTGAGTCACATTTTAAAGCATACATTCATATCCCAGATTTCCTTGTCAGTTTCTGATTCAGCCGTGTTCATCGGACGGGTTTCAGTAATAACCTCTTTTTGATCATCTAGGAATCTGAGCTCCGCTGGAGAGGAATCCCGGAAACAGATGAGAATTTGTGAGGGGCTGGTGGATTCTCTGCTCTATGTGATCCAGACCTGTGTGAACTCGTCAGACTATGACAGCAAGGTCTGCATCCTTACAATTATTCAATCCAGTCCTCCAATAGACATGATAATCTTGTATTTATCATAGAAACTGTAGTACACAGTGTAACTTGTGCTTCTTTGTCCATTTATTTTTTAAATGGTAACATTGGGTTTTAAAGATGCCGATTCTGAATAAAGTGCTGATTTTTTTTTTTTTTTTTTTTTTTTTTTTTTTATTTTTTTTTTTTAATTATTATTTTTAATTATTTATTGTAGATTGTGGAAAACTGCATTTGTACATTAAGAAACCTCTCCTACCGTCTGGAGTTGGAAATCCCTCAAGCCCGTCTTTTGGGACCAAATGAGTTGGATGGTTTGCTGGGCAATGAGTCTCCAAGCAAAGATGTAGATTCTAGTTGCTGGGGGAAGAAAAAGAAGAAAAAGAAGAAAACGCCACAAGATGACCAGGTTAGCTTTCTGAAACGCAAAAGTATCTATCAATCTACACTGTGTGCGCGGATGGATGGATGATGTAGGATGTGTATCATTGTTTCGTAGAATGTATATCTTTTTTTTTTTTGTTTCAATATCTTTTCTCAGTGGGATGGAGTTGGCCCAATTCCTGGATTTTCTAAACCTCCTAAAGGTGCTGAAATGTTATGGCATCCAAGCATAGTCAAGCCCTATCTCATGCTCCTGGCGGAAAGTTCCAACCCAGCTACATTAGAAGGCTCAGCGGGTTCACTCCAAAACCTCTCTGCAGGCAACTGGAAGGTAAGATAAGAGACACATTTATAAAGTGAATTTGGCTAAGCTGTGGTGAGTGGATACACTTATTTATTAAGGAGTTTTATGGCGACCATTTAACTCATGTATACATTTCTTAACACTTTTAGCGCTAAAAAGCAGTTGTGGTGAGACTACCCATGGTTGAGCTTGCTCCTTGCTCAGTGCATTAGTATTATTGTGCTTGGTTGGTAGCAGGTGGTGTTTTTAGTGGCTTCTCCTTTAACCCCCACCCCCCTTTTTAAGACTAACCGTTTTCTTACCACAAGGAACATGTGAATCACTCGTAAATACTATTATTGTGCAGTATGTTTTTAATTGAACACAAACGTTGAGGTCCATGACCAGGCTTGAGCTTGTACTTTAATGCTTCTGTTTCTTGCCAGTTTGCAGCATATATCCGAGCTGCTGTTAGGAAAGAGAAGGGTCTTCCCATCCTTGTGGAGCTCTTGAGAATGGACAATGATCGGGTCGTCTGTTCTGTTGCAACTGCCTTAAGAAACATGGCGCTCGATGTACGAAACAAAGAACTTATCGGTATGTATACATTAAACTGTAAGTCATGGCTAGTGGGGATTAGTGAAATTGCAATACAACCCTTTATACAATCTATGATTTGTAGCATCCTTGAGTCTCAATATGCAATATACTGTATTACATTTTCTCTTCACTGTAAGCGTCTGCTACTACTTGCACTGCAGTCATGTGCTGAACCGTGGGGTTACATGGTGTTACACCCTGGTTTGTGAAATCTCTAAATAAAACATTTTCGTCTCCCCAGGGAAGTACGCCATGCGAGACTTGGTCAATCGTCTCCCTGGAGGAAACACAACAGTGCTGTCTGATGACACTGTGTCAGCTATCTGTTGTACTCTGCATGAGGTCACCAGTAAAAACATGGAGAATGCCAAAGCGCTTGCTGATTCAGGAGGGATTGAAAAGCTGGTTAATATTACAAAGGGAAGAGGGGAGATGTACGTCCTTGTTCTCGCTAAATATTTTTCCTTTTTAAAAAGTATTCAGGCATGTATTTAAAAAAGAAGGCTCAGTTGTGTTATTCGCAAATAGTTTGTGTCTCTACATGTTTTTCAGATGTCAAGTAATCTGACTTCTTTCCTTAGGTATTCAATGAAAGTTGTAAAAGCAGCAGCTCAAGGGTTAAACACTCTGTGGCAGTACAGAGACCTCCGCAGCATCTATAAAAAGGTACAGCAATGACTTTGCAGCCAATTCTACCTTGAGGATGTCAAGCTGTGTCTGTTATTGCGCTCTGCTTATATGGCTTTTTGTCTCTGCTCTGCAGGATGGCTGGAATCAGAATCACTTCATCACTCCAGTGTCCACTTTGGAGCGCGATCGGTACAAATCTCACCCCACCTTACCAACAAACAGCCTGCAAATGCCACCTGTGAGCCAGTCAGGTCAGCGTTGAAACCCACACAGAACATTTGAAAAAGACTGTGTTAGCATCAGGAGTGCCAAGGAAAATAATATTATGTAACTATTAAAGGTGATCCCACATGCTACTCACAAAGGCCTAAAGGTTTTGCTGTCAAAACATTTTCTTGAACAAGAGGCAACAAGTTCTAGTACATAAATGCAAAATACAAAAGATGTTACTAATTAACATTTATATAGTAAATATGTAAAATAGGAGGTTAACCTAACCTCCTAACAGAAGCACATTCCAAAAATAAAAACAGCCTACTATTCTGTGACGGATAGCTGCAGCTGCTTACTAGCACTTACTGTATAAGGTCGACTTCAACTGATATCCTAAACTGTTACAGCTGGTACATTGAAACTAAGTGTGTTGATTGGCCTTTCTTGTTCACACAGCTGGTAGTGCAACATCATCCCCAGCCTTGTTAGGAATCAAAGAGCAGCGCTCTGGTTATCAGAGGACGCAACCGTCTATGCAATTTTATAACTACCAAGGAGACAACAACATACATAAAGGTGTATATACAGGTATGGTCATGTTGCATTGAAAGTCATTTCTCCCATGCATGAAAATGTTTTTTTGCTACTGCCAAAAGAACTGTTTTCAGGAAGGTTTATTGTTTTGTTCAAATATAAATGTGCTCATACTCTTTTGGGGTTTAGTTGTCCTTGCTTAATGATTTCAAATGTTAAACATTAAAAAGGAAAGTCAGTGGTCACTGCAGAATATGTAAAGCTAGATTTAATTACAAGCTTGGTTAATTACAGCACAGAGTACCGGAAGTACTTTTGGATGTATTTATGGTACATATATTCTTTTTTAGGGTCTGGGAAACAATCACCATTTTTAAGTTCCTATTCACCTGGAAGGGAAGAACCGAAGAGAACACAGGTGAGAAAACGATTCAAGGAATATTGTAAAAAGAATGTGCCAAAAATTCCAAGATCCTATAAAATAAAAAAATATGGAAGTCTTTTCATTGACCAATATAATTCCTGGGGTACTTGTTCATGAAGGGCTATATAAATTAAACTGGTATGGTATTAAGTGTCCTGCGGCATTTTAGTTGATGGACTCTTATGTCCTAAATTCTTTCTTGTATTTATGTTGTGCATTGTGCAGCTTTTACCATTACTTTTAAAGGTTTTTTTTGTTGCTGTTTTATTTTACATATACATTCATATTATTAACGTATATATTTTGCGGCGCAAGTATATGCACTTTATGAACATATGGTTTTAACATATTTTAATTACATTTTATCTCTAGCATCAGCAACTGTACTACTGCCAAGACAACCCCAGCAGGAGAAACTATGACCCCTACAGAATGTATGTGCAGTCTCCACACAGCTATGAGGACCCTTACTTTGAAGACCAGGTTCATTATCCCTCTGCTTCAGATTACACGGCACAACAGCATGGACTCAAGTCTACAACAAACAACTATGTGGACTTTTATTCCACTACCCGGAGGCCAGCCTATAGAGCTGAGCAGTATCCTGGATCACCTGACTCTTGGGTGTAATATTTAATAAGGCCAACTGACTTTTGTCCGTTTTTTATTGAATTGAATTGAGTGTGGATCAGTTTGTTGTTTTTGGTGGAAAGATGAGAATGTGAGCCAGCATTTTTAGAAAGGATACAGGAAAGTGTTTAACAAAGAGAAGGAATCCGGAAAGAAGCCGCACTGGAAATTGATGCGCGAGCCTTCTTGCTCTGTTTAGATGTTTAGAGCTTTTTATTTGTAGTTCATGTAGTTTGAAGGTGTGGGTCATGTGATGAAAGGTTTGAGGTGGAGATGCAACTGACTGTGGAATGGGTACGTAGACCAAAACAATCATGATTTCATATCTGTGAAGAAATCTGAAAATCGAATTATGTTTGTTTGTACAGAGGAATCAAATTGTATAATTTTTTTTGTTTTTGTTTTATTGCTGTACTTAATATTGGGCTTGTGTGTCATCGAGGATTGTACATTTCCTTCGTTTTATTGTAAATATAGAAATGCCACGTGATTAGGATTGTCACCACTGGGGGGGGGGGGGGGGGGCTGGAATCATTACACAAATATCCAAAAGCTAATACAAATTACACTGTTTTGCTTTTAAAATGAATTGTGTAATTTACAAAACGTAAAGAGATTATTATCTTTATTTTTCCATTGCCTATCTCTCATGCGATAGTTCACTGCCATTTTCTATGCACATGAAACAAATAAATGTGAACATTTCATCCATGGACAATTTGTTAACTTTTTATTGACTTATTTTTTTTCCCCATAGTAAAACCTAAAATAAAGGTGGTTATGGAGCACAGCTGCATAACCTTAGATTTAACCTTGCCCATTCTATCAATGTACAGTAGTCCTTAAGGTACTAAACCTGCCTTCCTTTGTCTAAATCCTAATCATGAAAGAGGGTTATACTGTACAACACTTCCATATTTTTTACTATTCCATATCCCAGTCTTGCTGCTTGTAGCTAAGCACACACGTGGCTCCCTACCTAAACACATTTTACACAACAGCAGACCTGCGCGATAAACTCTGTCCACAACAGCAAACTCATCCTGGTAATAAAATGTCCTTCATTTTATTTTCTTAATTCTTATACAGTTTGCATGCACAGCACAAACGGAACACCAAAGGGGTGTTGCCCTTCTCCTTGTCCAACATGATGAGGTCTATTTTAATGATGTAAACTGTGGTATTTAGTTTAGTTTGTGCCCACAGGGTACGTCTAGTGGAAGCACAAATACAAAGAGAGACCTAAGTAAACCATACTCCATAAAATAACAATACAACAATAAAATCAATCCAAACAATTACTATACATCTAGAACTATATATATATATATATATATATATATATATATATATATATATATATATATATATATATATATATATATATATATATATATATATATATATATATATATATATATATTACATGTGATCTAGTATATCACCTATATATGGATGTTTTCACAGTTTGTTGTGTTACAACCTGAAATCTTGATGCATTTAAATGGGATTTTTCCCTTTGATTTACACAACCTACTCAACACTTTCAATGTGTGAAAACGTGGGGGTGGGGGGGGGGGGGGGGGGTGAAAAAAAAAATCATTTAAAAATAAAAACCTGAAAAGTCTTCATTAGATAAGTATTCACCCCCTTTGCTATGACACTTCTAAATAAGCTCAGGTGCAACCAATTGCCTTCAGAACTCGCACAATAAGTTAAATGGAGTCCATCTGTGTGCAATAAAAGTGGTTCACATGATTTCAGATTGAATACACCTGTCTCTGTAAAGTCCCACAGTTGGGTAGTGCATTCAAAGCAAAGATACTACCATGAAGATCAATGAGCTTTCAAAACAACTCCAGGATAAAGTTGTAGAACAGTGACTAGCATATATGAAAAACACTAACATATTTTTTGGTGTAATATTCATAATATTTTTATTTTTTATTTTTGTATGTATATTGCTTTAGTTTCATTGTTATGTCTAGCATTCAGAGGTTACTACTGGATGTCATTAGAGTGCTGAAAATGTCTCCTGGTCAACGGTATTTATTTGAAGAGGGCAGCATGGTATTGTTTTAATTTGACAAAAGGTGTGATATGTTATCGTTTCCAGTCAAAGGGTACTAAATGGCGATATGTGTTTATTTCAAGGTGTAATCAATGCTTTAACAAAATGTTTTCTTATTAGCATGACAATATTTTTGGAAGGTTCCTTATTGTTTTATTGTTCTTTGTGACTTTTTTTTTTTTTTGCTGCTGAAAGTTTCCTTCCTTCCTGTGTAATATGTTCTGTGGTGCCTTCTTGCTAGAACCATGTTGTACTTCAGAACAAAACTGCTTCACTGTATGTATATATATTTGAGGTGAAATGTTAGTGCGTTTACTGTGCACCTGGCACAATGTACAAGTTAATGCACTATTAAACCTTATCACTGTGTATGAACTTGTATAATTTTCTCCCACAGGGCATGCTTAGATACAGAATGGTGTGTACAACTGGGATGAAACTTGCCAAAAACATTCTCTAGCATATGCATGCATATTTATAGTTTGATAATCTTGAAGGGGCTATCTGTCTTTCTGTAGGGGTGTCACACTTGATATGTAAATCAAATAAGATAAATGATTTACAAGATTTAACATCCCAATCAAAAAATATGGTATTACAATGCCTGCCAAGTCTGGGCATGTTGAGTGGTTGTTACTTCCCTTACTTCCTGATACTGTGTTCCACCATTTGAAAACATACAATAGATATGAAGCTAAATATCGTAAAGAACAAGGCTTGATACAGGAAGACTCTGCAGAGAACATGGTGTCCATGCAGTCATAGACCCTTTAAATCCAAAAAGAACACATCTGACTGATAATACTCACCACAGCTGCTTTCCTCAAGATTTGCTTCACAGACCATCTGCATTAATCAAGAAGGGCAACAGGTACAGGTATCACAGCTATAGCCTGTGCTTGCTAACATCTGTCTGAAATGAAGAATAAATCCAGCACACACACACACACACATACTGTTGAACAGCAGGGAGAGGAGGGAAGTCTTAAGCACAAATGTCTAGCATCAACACGAAATTCCCTGCAAGCAATGTAGTGAAGACTTTCATCTGTAACAAGGGCGCTGGAACTAAGCTCAATTGGCAGATCTGCCGTTTTGCCCATATTAGCTGAAACTGACTTGCAACAAAATGTATGCAGATTCCATTTGCACAGTTGAATGAGTGAGAGGCAGTGTACATCAACACAAATCTGCTAGATTTGGCAAGTTTATTTCTTATTTTGTTCTTTGATCACGAATATTTTGCGTTATAAAAGGAGACCCCTGTTGCTTAATTCACACAGGAAAAACCAATGCTCCTTCGCCCAAGAAAAGTAAATCACAGGTGTTCACTATATATGGAACTTCAACTTGTAAAAAGTGTTTAATCCTTCACTCAGATTAGTACAGTATATAGGATTGATTGATTTATTTATTTATTTTTTTGGTGTTGGTCAATACACCCTAAACCCCACCCCCACATAATTCAATTTCCTGCAATTGAATAGTAAGTACGTCATTCCCTGTTCGGTATAAACAAGTGTGAGGGGGGGGTGAGGGGGTATGCCGTGCTTTTTGCATGTTATTATTGATCGCAGTTCTGAAGATGGTGCAGTTATCGAAAGCTGGAGTCAAAGAGAATCCATCTCTCAAAGCTGGACACCCTCCTGCAGGTTTGCGTTTAAAGAAAAGTGTGCCTAACATAGTAACCTTTTGTGCCATTTCTGCATTTATAAAACATGTTAGAAATTGCATCTTATTTTACAAAATGGAGCTCGCTAGAAGTGGCTTGCTTTTTTTCCACAGCGAAACTATTATGGAAACTTTATTAATATATTTAAATTTACTTCTGCTCTTTTTGCATGGATTTTCCATGTATTGCTCGTAGGATTAGTTTCGATAATCTGAGGACGTTTACGCGCCTTGTTTACTACCGTCAGCGATAAAAAGACGTCGTGTAATCCACATATTGACGATGCCCCTATAGTAAATAACAGTATTATTTCTTTGTAGCAACAGTAACGACGCAGTGTTGTAACTGCGCACTCTATCAGTCATGCTTGAACTGTTTTGTTTTCAAACTGCTTGTGAATTGTTTAAGTCATGCGCAATGCAGATATATGATTACGCAAATTCAATGTTGCGGCTCAGAGGCGTTTGTGGGTTGGTTGTTTTTTTAAATGTACGCATCCGCCGCACTGAATATGCTGTGGGCCCAATTTAAACTGAATGCAACTTTAAGAGAACGTGGCAAAAAGTTTGTTTTCATTGTGTTCTGTAAATATAACTACATTGCAGGCTAGAACATGCGTATTCTTCTACCTGGAGTGTGAATTTACCGGTATTAATTGGAACAACATTTAAGTTGTGTATTTCATTGGCAGTTGTGTGTCTTTTTAAAGGCAAGCAATCTGTTATGTACAGCGATTATATGTCTCATTTGCTACAAATGGTGCCCTAATTAAATCTATATGAGAATAATGTAATTCACATACTAACACGCTATAGGAAAGTACTAAGCTGTATGAAGGTTTTTTTTTTTTTTTTTTTTATCTAAAAGGAACGAGGCCGCTCATAACACAAAATGACTCATCTTTAGGACTAGAAATGAGCAATCCATTAATTTTCTACTTCATCTGCAGTGTGTTGTGGTGCCGACAAATAAAGGAGGCAAACTGGGACAATTAGAACTAAGTGATGAAGCATGGGCAATTTGCTTCACCGAAGTGATATTAAATATTGGTTTTACCTTGGGTCTTGTGTTGAATTTGCAATATTCAGAGCACAGTTAATTGGTATGTAGTGTACTTTATTTTGTCTTCTGTTTGACCTATTTAAAAACTTTGGCAGATGTATTTTTAATTATGTAATTTGTGTGTGTTATTAATAGATCTTGAATGACTTTACAGAATAGCAGTGCTTCTAATATGAATACTACAGTAAATGTACACACTTCACTCTTTATTATATATATTTAATATCTCCTAGTAAAGGCTGGAGGAAAAAGACTGGCTAAAAAACAAGGCGGTGAAGAAAATGCTCCTTCTGAAACAGAGGCCAAGAAACCTACAGCAGAAAAGAGGTAAAATAATGACGTGTCTGACTGGACTGAAAAGTGAAATCCACAGACCTACGTTGATGCCCCCTGTTTTAAAAGCATGCAGTCAGCCGTGGAATCTGATTTCTGAATATACTTTCTTGAAAAGAAGCTGAAACCAAGACTGGATCCAAGGGTAATGTCTTAGTTCTGGTAGCTTTGAAAATGCTGCCTCTATTTCCAGGTCCCTTGCGGTGTTTTCCAGAATGCAGTCGATCAGTATTCTTCTAGCTGGTACTCTTGATAAGGTTGGTATATCCATCAGTGTTCCTCTTCCAGAAGGACAATTCTGTCCACAGACTTGTACAAAACCACCAGTTGTAACGGTATTCTGTTTATTGATTAATTAACCTACTGCTGGCTACTACTGTACATGCAACCTAAGAATTGAAAAGCTATGTGAAGGGAATACTTTTGTTTTGGAATATGCTTCATAAATAAAATTAACAATCTTGTTATTGGTACCCTTTTAAGGTAGAAATGTGTTTTGTTTTTTTTAAAGATGGTAAAATTGTGGTTTGCCTTAATTCTGTCTTCCTTTCAATTTGTAGTTAAGTCGTGAATTTCCAGCTGCAGCAGCAAGTGTTGCATATAACAAGCCCAGACCTGCAGTTGAAAAGCTGCACACACCGAAGAAACTGTACCTCATTCAGCAGCCCCGCAAGTGTTGAGTGATAGGCCAGCTTGGGCGACGGGGTGGGTACTATTGAATACCGACTGTATAATGGAGGGGCACTAAGTTTTGGTGAGGGAAAGCAATTATGTTAATGGTGCTTTTTTTTTTTTTTTTTTTTTGGATGCATGTTTTCTGTTTAGAGGCCAATTTGTATATCTAACTGCTAATAAAAAATGAAATGGCTATAAATCTGGTAGTGGGCTGGTTTATTTTTTTTTTTTTTTAAATATAAATAAAAGTAACCTGTGCTGACAAATGTAGTTTACACAGGGGCTGCTGGTTTGTGGCTTCTGTTTGGAAGGCAGTGGTGGGTGACTTTCTGTAAAAGCAAGTAAGTCAGTGGATATATTTTCGGTCTGGGCAAGCAGCCAGTGTCTGACTTGACCGCAGGTATTTTTGACCTGTTTTGTCCTTGCAGTAAGAATCTTTGCGATGAAACCCGCAAAGAACAATTGACAATATCTTTGTATGGTGTCTGTCACGCTTGCTTTTTTACATTCACAGTATCTACAGAACTGCATAATTTGCAATTAAACATTCTTTATCCCATCTTATTTTAAGTAGTAGAATTTGCCATGCGTTCATTGCATTTACCGTTTTTTTTTTTTTTTTTTTTTTTTTTTTTTTTTTTGACCATGTTACTAAACCAACCCTATTTTTAGAAGAGGTATTATCCAGGCAGTTCAAATAGGCAGTTAAATGCTGCTTGCATGCTTAATTGTTAGGCCACATTTGTAATTCTCTCCACAGCTATGCAACCTATGAAAAACAAACACATCTTTTAGTAAACTGAAACAGCACATTGGGAGAGTCTCTTAACTTAGTAACATTGGGGGGGGGGGGATTTTTCTTATTTTCAGAAAGGTTGCCTTGCATGTTTGAGCAATATCTGGTAGCCAGTTTTTTTTTTTTTTTTTGGGGAGGGCCTAGTGTCTATCCCGCTATTATCCACCAGAGGGAGCCATTGGACTACAGCTCAAGAAACACCACCTGTGACTGAATATTGTGTGGAGTTGGGGGGGGGGGGATATCTGAATGTCTTGTTTGGGAACACCATCAGACAAAGCATAGAGTAAAAAGCACATGTATGTCGTGTAGAAGGAGGTTTAATGCTGCTTTGCACATACAGCCCATATTTCATTGTGTTGGTGGGGGAACTTGGGGATTTTGGCTATGAGGCAGTGCTCCGCACCCCTTTAAGTTTCCTAAAGAATGGCTTTATTTTAATTGTTAACAAACTGCTTTGGCAGACCTCATCTAGTTTGTTAGGGAAGTGCTGCCAACACTAAAATTTTGTGACTGTTCACCTGTGTGCTTTACTCTTTTTGTAGGAAGTCCGTTGCATGTATAGGCAACTTTTTGTGGAATCCTTTCTGCCACTAGCAGTCCTGTTCTACAGAAATGGCTGCACACAGCTGAAATTGTTTTGTGAGGCTCCACGTGTCCATGCAAACATGTTTGGTAATACCAATACAGTAAATATCAGCCAGCAAAGCCAATGGAGACTCCATGGAGGCAGCTTTGAGTGATCTAACATATGTTACATGTACAGCACACAAGGCTAAGTCAATTTATCTTGTATTGCATGCACTTTTTATATTAAATAACTGCTTGATGTTTGTTTTTTCATGGAATATTTTTTTGATTACCATAATGGAGGGGAGAATGCATCCTGTGGTTAATAAAGGGTACATACTTATTACTACATAAGCTGCTGCTTCCATGAGGCAAGGTCGCTTACAGGATAAAAATAATTGCTTCTTTGTAATAGAACAATTACTATTTCTAGAGAAATACCATGTAATTACAGCTTATCTGTTATACACTAAATGTTAATGAATAGGCTGGAGTAATGATGAAGTAATAAAAAAATATTGATAATGTCTTAATTATTGGTAATAATTCCCCAGTTGCATTAACCAATGTTGTAAAAATGTATACAATTGTAACTTGCATTTGCCTGAATTAAACAGTATGACTGCATGATTTTGTATGTAACTTCAATATGACATTGCAGCATCATCAAGTTGTATCCTTGTACCATGTTATGGTATGGGGCAAACATTTCAGGCTAACCCACTATGGTCCTTCCTTTGTGTTGGTTTTGCATTCATGCATGCTCTGTTAACAAGAGCAATACAAATACATAAGAATTAAAAAACAGCTTTTGCTTTGGTATAAAATTTCAGTAGGTAAACATCAGCATGTTTGCTGTCACGTGTGACACAGAACTGGGCTCCCAGTTGGGGTCATCAGCACTCTTAATTGTTCTTTGTGCAAAGTTAACAGGTGGTTTGTTTGACTGGCAGTTTCAAGCCAGATCTGCTGTCGGTGGTTTGTGTTCTGAATCCAGAATAACCTGCTTAACAACATTAATGTCTTTCAGCGGACAACCCAGTCGCACAGCATTGCACTTGTAGGACAAGCCTGGGAGACACGAGAGCACTGCAGGTGAAGTGCAAGCCATTCCTCTTCCCCAGATGCATGTCCTTTTATAGCACAGCCTACATTAATTCTAGAGCTGTGTGAAAAACCATAGGGTACAAACTTGTGAACTGTACAGAAGCAGATCTGACAAGTAGACAGTTGTTAAAATTTACTTGGCAGCACTGCTAGGGGCGAAATAGAAAAGTAACAGCAAGCAATACAAGAAGCGTTTTGGGAAAAGAGGTTTTCATGGAGCAGTCCACAGAGAAATATATAGGCACCTCCAAAATTATTGGCACCCTTGATAAAGATGAGCAAAAAAGGCTGTATAAAATAAACAACACAGGTAGTGAGCTATATTGTATGCAAAATATGGGAAAACTATTATTTTATACTAATACAATTGCTCAGAGAAAGTGTTTATTTTTAACAAGTAATAATTTTTTTTTCTCAAAAAGATTGGTGACAAAATTATTGGCACCCCTAAAGATTCTTATAAATAAAATCAAACAAAATTAAATCTGCATTAATATTGTACTTTTTTATGTACATCTCAGTCTTAAGGAACTGTATTGTGGCCTTCCATGGCTTCCTGTTTAACTGGGGTATAAAAATGAGGTAACACACATGTAAAATCCATTTGTCATCCATCACCATGGGGAAAAGCAAAGAACTCGCAAATGAAAAGAGACAAATGGTTGTTGACCTTCATAAATCAGGCAATGGGTACAAAAAATAGCTAAAAACCTAAATATACCACATACCACTATTAGGGCAATAATTAAGAAGTTCAGAAATCTGCCTGGTAGAGGTCGCAAGTGCATCTTGCCCCCAAGCACAGTGAGAAAGATGGTTCGGGAGACAAAGAAGAATCCAAGGGCAACAGTTGGAGAATTACAGAACTTGGTTGCATCTTGGGGTCACCAAGTCTCCAAAGCTACAATTAGACGCCCCCTCCATGCCAATAGCCTATTTGGAAAGGTTGCCAGAAAAAAGCCTTTATTGAGAGCAACCAACAAATGTAAGCGCCTGGAGTTTATTAAACGGCATTGGCGCTTGGATTGGAACCGGGTGCTTTGGCCACGCACACCAGCAGTGGGTTTGGGGTCGAAAGAAGGATGCGTATGCAGAAAAGAACCTCATACCTACTGTAAAATATGATGGTGGATCTTTGATGTTATGGGGCTGTTTTGCCATACATCTTCAACTTCTTAATAACAGTCTTGACTGTGCTCCAAGGGATATTCAAGGCCTTTGATATTTTTTATACCCTTCCCCTGATCTGTGTCTTTCAACAACTTTGTCCTGTAGTTCTTTTGAAAGCACCTTGGTGCTCATGGTTGAGTCTTTGCTTTGAAATGCACTACCTAGCAGAGGGAACCTACAAGAACTACTGAATTTATCCTGAAATCATGTGAATCATTACAATTTAACACAGGTGGAGGCAACTTAACTTGTTGTGTTATTTTGAAGGCGATTGGTTACACCTGAGCTAATTTGGGATTGCTATTGTAAGAGGGGAGGACACTTTTCCAACCAAGCTATTTCAGTTTTTATTTTTAATTTATTTTCTACAAATGTCTAGAATATTTTTTTCACTTGGAAGTTGTGGGGTAGGATGTGTAGATAAATGAAAAAAAATATATTTTAATGCATTTAATTCCAGGCTATAAGGCAACAAAAGGTGAAAGTTTTGAAAGGGGGTGTAGACTTTTTATAGGCACTGTATGTATTCTTTCACCGTGGGAAAAAGAAAATGGTTACATCATAGCCCAGTCTGCTTTTAAAACCATAACACATTATATCAAGCTGAAACAATACTTAGCATTGGATCAAAAGTATTTTATGAACATAAATTAGATAAAGCAGGCTGTCAAGAAATGTTAATTAACAAATGATCTGTCTGTGTTCTTAACAAGTCCTTACTCATCAGGGTTTATTGGAAGCCTGAAAGAATCTCTCTTGGAAACAGACCAACAATGTTTTGCAGAGACTATTACAAACAGTCTATACTCATTTAGAAGACAGACATGTACTCTAATGAATAATATTTTGCTAAGAACTTTGTCATGTTGTGTGGTACAACGAATGACAATAGTGGTGGTGAAGAATGATATGAGGAATCATGGATACTTGCGATCCAATGAGAAAGCCTGTATCCATGGGGATACATGTGGTGGGGTTGTCTACTCTGCACAAGCTGGAGAATATCACACAATGTTTTTCCAAAGGATCAGGTCTCTATTGTGTTTGAGATTATGTAACGGTTAAGACATCTAATGTTAATACCAAAGAAAGGTAAAAATCTTTGAATACATCATAGACAAATCCTGGAGTACTTAAACCCTTTACTATGTGGTATTTAATTGCACAAAATCTTATTCAGCTCTCAAATACTCAAGCTATCTGTAGTGTAAAGGACAAGACAAAAAAAAGGATCATTTCAACTCTTGCAAGCACTTGTGGTAGTGGATTTAGGTTGGATTTAGGTTGCTGGTTTGCGAGTCACCTGTGTATGAATTAGAGATTGAATGCTCTGCTTTAATCTGAATAATGTAGTGACACGTTCTGAAGATATATGGGCCTTTACTAGCATACTGTCAGCTCCTAATCAAGCCCCCAAGTGTCCTATTAATGTAAGCAAAATAGTTATAATATATATATATATATATATCCAAATTCTGTTACTGGCATCTTCCACTTGAAGTCAAAATAATCGAATCATTGCTTTTGCATACCCCAAAATTCACAAAAAAAAATGTGTTTTATAGGTAAATGAAATATACATAGGCCTGCATGTGAGCAATCTGTTCATGTCGTCCCTCTTGTTTTGTTGGTCAGTGTATGCAATGCTCTCAGTGTGAGATGGCTGTGTATTACAGTTAGAGAAGAAGTGTATAATGGCTACGCTCTGAAATGTATTGTTATGAAATTAAATTCTAGACAAGTAAACACAAAAGAATGTTTAAAGCCGGTGTTATTTTCAAATAAAGAACGAAGATGTTGAACTGCAACAAGCTACGAGTCGTCTGAATTTCATAGGAAGCAAACCTAAGCAGAGTTACAGGGATGCGTAGGCAGGCCCCAACAGTTTATTTTCAATTGATGTCTGATCAAAACATACACATGCACCAAAAACAGCTAAGAAAGAATAACTCTATACCAGGTCTAACTCCATCAGATACGTCCATTCTCTTTACCACATCCAATTGGTGCTCTTTTCTATTTTCTGCCACATAAATGCTGTTTGATGACTTTTGTCGTCTCTGGGGAACATTCATCTTTTTGCCTTCATGTTGCCACTCTTACCATTCCAAAGTAATTTTGACAATTGCTGGGGCTGTAGGCACATATTGACTGCTGTTATACTGTCTGGCAGCTGAAGAGACACATGGCTCTGTAGAAAATACATTGGAATGGGAAAGGAAGTGAGACTAACTGTTTTCATCGAACAGTTACCAGGATTATTAAAATGGGATGGTCTGCCTCTAGATGTCAGTGTAGCGGTAACTCTGGTTTCAAAGCACAGACCTACTACTGCTGTATCTCAGGCAACCAGCAGTTGTGAAGGTGGCTTTAAAACACATTACAACACGAACAGTACAGGAAAAACAGTATGAAGTTACCCTGTGGAATTCTTACTTTTTTTGTCATTTGCCACTGTCTGCAGGAATCAGTTTAGCTTCTATTACTACTTTTGTTTAAAAAGCCGAACTACAGGTTAGTCACCCCGCTCTGGTTACATATACAATATGATGTAAACTATCCCAGTGCTGTACATTTAGTTCTGTAATTGATTTACCAAGTCAGTGCCCATTTGCTCTCTCCTGTTTACAATAGTTGTAGCTAACACAATACAGTTATTGCATAATTATTACCGGTCTGCACTTTCATTCACTGTATATGTTTCCCAAGTGCAGTTTTGCTATCAGTTTTCATTTGGGTATCTGATTGTATTTGAAGTTAAGGTATCTTACTTTCAGGCACTTCACCTGGAGAGTGAAATTGTCCCCACCCCTTCAACATCATATTCTCTCTCATAAACCAACCAGCAGTTTCCCCAACTGACTAACATGCTTTGGAGCCAGTAACATGCTTTGACCCAGAAGACACTGCTGACGTGAATTTACCTGGGAAGTGAAACAATAGCAGAATATTCACTGTGTTTATAATGAAAAGACACGTCTGCTATATAATATATTTATTTTACAACAGCATGTGTGAGTCTCTTATAGCTAACTGTGCACATAACATTTAGGAAATTAGTTAATTAACAATAACCACTTTAAGTAATCACTTGCTAATCTGCAGCTGTGTGTTGGGCTCAAATTGAGAACTGGAGATTCCAGAATGGGCCAGCTGAACCAAATTGAATTCCTACAATGATTGACCATTGTACAACTGTTCTAGTCTACTGCACAATTCTAGAATGGATTGCATGTACTTGAGCCTGGCATGAATACTTTTCAAGTGGGGAATTACAAAGCTAATTTACAGTATACAGGGGCAGGTGTAGCCACCCACACCCACATCCACACCCACACCCACACCAACACCAGTAACTACTGACATTTGATTTGGGGGCTTCCTGGTGATATACAATGCTTTGTTTTCTTTTGCAGTTATTGAATTTCCTGCTCACAAAGCCTCCTATTGAACCTGTGATGTTTTACACTGCTTCTCTCAATTTAGAGAATCTGAGCCACATACTAAAAACTCAGTTTTCATACAAAGCCTACACTTTGCCCCCCAATGTGCTTATTTACAGACAGTTTGAAGCCATACCATTGCACTACCACCCTAAGGGTGGGGTGGGAGCCAAAGGATTCTGGATCTGTGTGACAATGGGCAAAGCCCCTTAAAATGCAGCACTTTTTTCTGTCAGCTGAGAAGTACAAGCAAACAAAAAACCTCTGGAAGTTTTGAACACTTTGTGAAAACATCTTATTTAAAAATAAACGTTTAGTGAAAACAACTAAGGATGAGGATGAGACTGCATACATCCTCTTGATAATTATAGGACAACCTTTAAATCCTATTAGATTTTAAGGTTTCTTATTGGTTTAATAGGATTAAAAAAAAAAAAAAATCAAAGGAAATTGTAACATATCCATATATATTTAATAAAGTTCTTTACAGAGACTCTGTATCTTTGTATTAATTGCAATAATTTCAACGTGTACTAGTTATAAATATTTTGAAAAATATTTTAAAGTAACTTGTAAAGTACAAAATATGAAAGGCTGTTTTTGTATAAGACGGCTAATCGACACAAAGACAGACAGGGAGTGCCAGAACAGACAACAACACCTGTCGCCTCACGGTCCCTCTGTTGTGTTCGTCCTCGGCGCACCTTGTACAAAAATTAACGCACATGCACACACGTGTTATGCGTTTTAAATATATATATATATATAATATATATATATATAGATATATATATATATATAATATATATATTTGTGTCCCAAGACATGAATAAAAAAGTTTGCCCTCTCAGTATACCGATTCACAAAAAGGAGCCGATTTCATTTTAATCAATGAATCTCTAAAACTAAACATCCTTAACATTCCCATGAAGTCGTATGTTTATTTCGGTAGTTTAAAGATCGTGTCCATGTGTTCGATCTGTACCAAGCCCTCTGAAACAGCCTCACGTCTAATTGGCTACCGAGCAGCGATGACGTCACCGACTGATTAGCAACCGGTCTTAGTGATAAACTAACAAAGCTGTCTAAGTACGTGCGGTGCAACTGAAATAGGAGTGAGCACAGTTATAAACTAACTAGTAACAAATAAGAATTTAGTAAAGACTTTTCTTTAAAACGTAGGAATGAATTTAAGTATATAGCTGGTGTAACCCAGCCCAGGACTTTATTGCTAGGTTACGTAAAGGGTGTACATTTGTGCGCACCCATTTCCAATGACCTCATGGTGCTAGTTTGCGAGGGAGGAGCTCAATATTCTGGGATCCGTCTGTGAATTCATGTGGGAGATAAACCGTAGAGAAACTTTTCAACTGGGCGATTCATGAGTTTAAACAGGTAATGTTAAAGAGTATTCATTATTAAGAAAACAAACCGCTGTTTTAATCAATGTGAGAGGATATATATATTAGCGACACATGTTTGCAATGTTTGCTGGTCTGTCGGTTGTTTGTTTTTTAAAGATGGAAAAGTAATGAATCGGTCTGAAGTGAAACAGTTGTCGGAAGCTTAGGTTGAAGGTCTGTTCAGGAATGTGTTGAAACATGTCGTCATGACGCAGGAAAGGGCAAACTGTCGTTAAGCGATGTAACATGCTTACAAATGCAGTCTTAAAACATAACTGTGTATCGTATAGCAGCATGCCCTGAATGAAAAACACCGATATAACATGCTTACAAATGCAGTCTTAAAACATAAATGTGTATCGTATAGCAGCATGCCCTGA